>NC_142807.1:37741191-37853691 GCF_049724085.1 Artemia sp. Qi Xiang Cuo
TACGTATTGCTGGGATTCAGCTTGCCTTTCTTTTATCCCTCTTTTCTATTAAAATTGGAATTTGCAGGTACCGCCTTCTAACTGAGAGAATCCAAGACGCATCTACACTTAGCCTCATGATTAAACACCACTTTTGGGAGGTTTATTGATTTCTAACAAGAGGATTTATCAAGGAGCATTATCAATGGGCCCGTTTGTAGAAAATAACTAAAAAATTGGCACTGATTTTACTACGTTTTTTACTTTTTTGATTTGTCTATGAGACAATTTTTATTCATTCCCTAAAATAAAATTAATAACACAGAATAACATAGCATAATGAGCGTTTTGCCATTTATAATCTTTTTGTCCAATTCCCTAGCCCAACTGACTAACAGTATTAACCGGGTGTTTTGGGCCTAAGAGGGTCCAAAACTGTAGTTAAACTTCCAGAAGCTTTTTTTAAGCTCTAAAAAAAAAAGCATAAGGCTCAATCAGCTGATTTGTGATACCTATGCCTAAACCTAACCGTATGTATTCTTTAACAATAACACATCTGTAATTTATAAAAATATAATTTAATATAATGTGACTAAATAAAAATAATTTACTTATAATCATTTATAGTATATTTATAATTCTAAAAATCTTTAAACAGGCAAAAAAGCAAAAAATACGAAAGCTTCATCTCCTAAGGAGAGAGTCCACTTTCATCAAATAGGGTTTAGTAGAAGCGAAATCACTGAAAATTTCTGAAGAGTTATAAATTAATCTTACTTTTTCCTACTGGACAAAATAAATTCCCCAAATAAGAACCGTTTTTCTTCCTAGACAGTGACAATTTTTGTACCTGTACATTTTAGTCATATGCCCAATACTTGTACTTAGCAAAACAAAAAAAAAGAAACAGAAAAAAAAGACTTGCAGTCAAAAGGAGTACAATAAAAAATATGCGACATCACCTTGACACTCAGGCTTGGGGACTGAGCTCTCAAGCTCGGGTAAGATGTATCTAATCCCAACAACAATCCCACTCATCAATAAGTTAAGAGTTACAAAAGAACCTCATAAAAACACCACTAAAAGGAAGAAATAATAATACTAGTATATATTTTCACTGAAAAGACTTACTACTTCCCAGGTCTACCAAAAATGTCCTTTTTAAATGCTGGTGATAAACCAGGGCAGCGTGTACTCTTGAGCATGATGCATGGTCTATGCAAAAGTCATTCATTTGCGGATTTCTCCCAAACAGGTAGCATTTTTTCTGATCTATCATAAGCTTCTGGAAAATGAAATTGTTTGTTTAATTTGCGCCCCAAGACCACAAAAAAAGAAAAAATACCTGTTTAAGGGGAAGTTTTGGAGGTTCTGAAAAAGCTCGAGTTAAAAAAAAAAAGGGTCTTAAGTCAAAAAGTGAAAATGGGTTTTGTATTCCAGTAAATTTAAAGACTTGGATATGGACCCCAAACCAGGGATACATTTTTGGAAAGAATCAGTGATTATAACCTACAGAGGCAATAAAATAAACAAAACATATTCAAAGAACTAAAAATTTTCCAGTAATGGGTTCTCCGACACACACCCCCCCCCCCCCGCGCAAGCACAAAATCTGCCCAAATGTCTACACTGAGGCATATCACTTATCTGAAGGAAATCCTGTAAGCTAAGTAATCCTAATCCTGTAAGCTTTTTCCAGTAAGCTAAGGCCCATAAGAAATATAAATTTGGAATTACCCCTATTCCAGAGTAGGGTATTTTCTCTACGTGTTATTCTTAAATAGGGAACTCCAGGGCAGATTCTCTATCATACCTTTTGTCAAAACTTAAGAAAAAGTAAACTTAAGTAAACTTATTATGCTTTTTTCTTCCTATATTTAAGCCATGAATCTTTAATACTAAATGATTTTACTACTACCTCTTTACAAAAAAAAATGTCATAGAAAAGTGGAATTGATGTGTAAATGAAAGATAGTAAATTATACCGTCTGGCTTGCTTTGTTTACCACCCAATATTAAAATGTCTCTCAAATTATGGTAAAATTGCTATAAAATCATCATAAAATGGTTAAAATGGCTGCATTTCGCCCCAATAATTTTATGAATTAAATCTATTTACTTCTTTTCCAAACATACTGAACTTTGTTGAGGAACATATTCTTAGCTTACTACCTTTATGTAAAGCGTAGCTGAAATTTGCTACCAACAGCACACCAGCACTAGATTCTTATAAGGTATCTAACATTTAACTCAAGAATAAAGATGGTTAACCACTTGAGTTTAGGCAATTAAAGATCATCATAAGTGCACAGATCTCATTCTTATAGAAAGACAAGGAAAAGTATATTTTCTTGAGGGCAGCCCATAAAATACATTTTTAGGTTAACATTTCCCTAGTATTCCAAAAAATTCATCAGAACAATTCTGGGGAGAATTCCCCTTAGCTTTTCTCCCTATGCACACGGTATGGTCACTGAGAAATTCCTTAAAGGCTTGTAGGCTTGTTAATAGGTTACCTTATTATTTTTTTTTCTCTGGGGGCTATCTAACACAATTTCGATTTAAAAATCATGGTGAAACAAAAAAAAAAAAAAAAAATGCAAAGAAAGTGTATTTCACCTGGATTAATTTTTCGTCTTTAAGAACATCAAGATGCAACCCAGTTGCTGGTTTTCCTGCCCTAAAAAAGCAATAAAATAATTAATACAAGAGACCAACTGTTCCCAGATGAAAACATTCAATAAAGTTGGAAAAATAAGGCTTCAAAAGGCCGAAAAAAACAACAGGTAGTTAGTACGTATTCTCTGTTATCACCACCAATACCTAACATAAACCAAACTTCATTATACTACCAAAGATCTTTATGCATTCAAAGCAAAAGTTATATGAAAAAAAAACACAATAGAAATCCAAAGAACTCTATAGTAAATATATATATGCGTGTATTGGAGTATAAATTAAGAACAATTTCTTATAAATTAAAAATCCCATTTTTAATGGCTTTCTAAATCCTAGTTTAAAATATTTAACCATGCATGGTCCATTTGGTCCAGCTTTGTTTCTATCCTCAATAAAAGAGCATCACACAACAGGGTAAACGCCAGATGATAAATTAATATTAGGGTGAATATTAGGGTTCATGACGAGGGAGAAGAGTCCTGGGTTTTAGCCAAAATTTCCTTATGAACCCTTTCTCCTTTTTTTTGTATGGGGAATGCTGTTAATTCCCCTTGTGAACTCTTCCTTCTTTTTTTTTGTATGGGAAGAGCAGCTAAAAGAAATTATATAGAGCCATCTAGCATATTACTGTAGAATGTTGCCTTTCATTCCGGAACATATATTTACAAACAAAAAAACTTTACAGTAAGAACAAAACTTTAAATAAATTATATTTATAATGCCTCTTGTTTAAGGAAACTGGGTTGTGCTTGTTTAAGCTGCCTTGATAAATTTTATAAGCTGATATAAGAATGATTCTTACTGTGCAAAATAGTTCCCAAAACAATTAGCATTCAGCCAGGAGAAAACCCAATACAGAACTAATAAGTTGTTTTTTTGTAAGTAATATGACTACCAAGACTCTGAAGCTAATAAAAGAACTTAGGAGGAAATTGCCAGACTCAATAATTTTTGCACTTGAGATTTCTGCTCAAGGTCACCATATAACCTAATGCTGAGATTCTTCATTGTATCTTTTGTGGTTACTTTTGCCAACATCATTGTTTTTTTTTGTTTTTTTTTTTTATTAACGTGTGAAGAGAAATTGCTCTTGGGAATCTCCAAAGCAAGCATAATTCAACCAAGATTGTCTTTTAGTTCCAAGTCTACCATAAATTGCTGCTTGAAGTAATTTTATGGATTTCTCCTTGTAGACCCCACAATGATGATGTAAATTCTCATTGCTGGAAAATCAATAAGTCAAGGACTTTCAAATCATACTTTAACTAAGCATCCGCTATGGTGTTGAAAGCATCAAAATAGACTATATATACTGTGGATCCTTCGAAGGAAACCAGAAGTTTTCCAAATATAATTAAAACGTAAGTATTGAAGCAGAATTTTTATGTAAGCATAGCATAAGGAGAAAAGTGACTGATGAGTAAATGGATATTTTGGATGAAGTAGCAACAAAATAAAAAGTTGGAAAATTTATAGTAAAAGACTGAAGTCCAGCAAATCGCTAAGGATGGGCAGTATTGGCAATCAATTTTATAAAAATGTTCTTTACTTGAATCTCTGAGTTGTCTGTGAAACTTGTGAATGAGTATATGATCAAAGGATACTCAGAGGAATATTTGATAACTATGATTAATGCAGCTTCTAGTATCATATTCTTAGTTAGAAAACTTGTTTTCTTACTCTGTAAAATTTTTTCAACAGTGAAGAAACTCGCTGTACGTTGGCTATTCTGCTTTTTACAAATTTATTGCATCCACAATCCTTACAAAGCTTTTTACTTGATCAATCTTCTTCTTACCTAGAATCACATTTTCATCCTCAATTATTCTTAATTTATGCAATTTAGTATTCTTATCATTATATTTCAAATCTATTTTTAGACCCTGAACCACCTAAACTACATTCAGTTCATTGATATCATTTCAAACAGTTTGTGATGGTGGATTTTAATAAGGAGCAACTCTTTCTAATAGGAACAGAAGCTGTAAAAGGCAGAAAACGCCCTTAAAAGGAAGAGTACTACTACTACTAACAACTCACCGCAGCACCAAGCCACCTGAGGCCAACACAGCTACGCACGCTTCTCCTCTACCGCAATCTATTCAAAGCCTCCCTTTTTACACCCGCCCACGAAGTTCCCATTTCCTTTAAATCTTTCTTTATGACGTCCTCCCACCCCAGACGAGGGCGACTTGCTTTCCATTTAGCCCTAGACGGTTGGCTGAAAAGAACAATCTTCGGCAATCTGTCATCCTTCATCCGCACAACGTGTCCTAGCCACCTCAATCTTTCTTTCATTATAGTCCTAGAGAGCGGTATTGAACCACATTTTTCGTATAGCCTATTGTTTGACATACGATCAGTCAGCCGGGTACCCAGAACAACCCTTATGCAATGTCTCTGGAAAACATCTAGCAGATCTTCATCTGTTTTTCGGAGCGTCCATGCTTCAGAGCCATATTTGACAACTGTCATCACTGTAGCTTCTAATATTCTAATCTTGGTTTGCAAACTTATCTTCCTATTTTTCCAAACTTTTTTTAACTGTGGAAAAACACCCTGGGCCTTGGCTATTCTACTTTTAACATCTTCACTGCTCCCATCATCATTACTAATAATTAATTAAAAAAAAAACTTTCCAAAAAATAAGTTTTTCACAGAAAAGTAAAGGCCATTTTAAACTTAAACTGAGGAGATACAAATACCTTTTCAAATTAAAGCTAAAAACCATCAGAAATTGCTATTAAAGAATAAATTAAACCCAAGATGAAAAGAATTTAAATAAACAATGATAGCAAAAAACATACAGCAAATAATATAACTATATAAATACATCTTAAAGCAAGTAATGCTTATATTGAATATGAAAATCAAACTTAAAAAGAAAACAAATATTTTGCTATTAAAGCATAGATGAAACTTCAAACGAACAGAAATTAAATAAACAATCAATGCGAACAACATACAATATATATTAATGTAAATGAATAAATAAATCTTAAAACGAGTGAAACTTAAATTGAATATGCAAATCAAGTTTGAATTGAATAAAAATAACTATAAACAAGAGTTTGGGTATCGCCTCACTGCAGAAGCCTAAAACCTACTGCGTCATTGGCGCTTTACTGAAAATAATTCTTTGAAATGTTTTCACTTTTGTAACTTTAAGAAATCAAAAATTAATTAAGATTTTAGGGAATAAATATCAGCATATGTATATTAAATTGGCAATGCACATTTTTTTTCAGTAAACTCATTTGATTTTTTTGTTCAGTAAAGTACAAATTATATTCTGGCTTTTAGAAAGCATAGGGGTTTTGAACCCTACTCATATTAATTTATGCTCGTTTTGAGTTTGACTCCAATATTTATTTTAATTTTTGTTCGTTTTGGGTTTCATTTATTTATTGATACTGATTTGCGGTAGTTGTATGCTTGGTAGATTATATGATAGTCCGGACGCCAGGAGTTGAAAATGTGAATCATACCACGACGGAATGGGGCGGCTACGAGAATTAGCCTACCCTCCACCCCCCTAAAATGACCATGTGGATTCAAAAATACCAATGGCACTTGCTTGCGAGTGGTGGAACACTCCAAAACTTGACATTTTATTATATTTTGGTGTTTCCTGCAAGAAAATGCATGTTCCACAAAGTTTGAGGTGCAGTTTTTCGCTCAAATAGAAATGCATAGAAGCCATAGAATGCTTTCAAAACAAACTAACACGATTAGTTACAAAAAATTGGCAATACTATATGAGTCTTAAACAGTCTTGGAAAGTATAAACAAAATCAGATTGAATATTAGATATATAATGATATTAATTGTTGAAAGATCCATCAGTTAAAGATTGTTTTTAACTGTAATTTTTATTTTCATTTTCAATGTTGTAAGAACTAGAAAAGAATAAATTTGAAATTTACGAGTAATTCGTTTTCAATGAAGCGCCAAGGAAGCAGAAGGCTTTTGGTTCTTACTGTTAAAGAAGGGGGCAGTATCCAAATTTTGATTATAGTGAAACTATATTTGTCTTGACCAATCTTGAAAAGAACTAATAGATTAAACTGAATATTTGATGCATAATGATATTAATTGCAAAAAGCTCATCAGTTCAAAATTTTACTGTAATTTTAATATTTATTTTCAATATTAAGTAAAAAAGAAAACATTTGTAATATAATTCGTTTTCAGTAAAGCGCCAATGACGCAGTAGGTTTTAGGCTTCTGCAGTGAGGCGATACCAAAACTCTTTTTTATAGTTATTTTTATTCAATTCAAACTTGATTTGCATATTCAATTTAAGTTTCACTCGTTTTAAGATTTATTTATTCATTTACATTAATATATATTGTATGTTTGTTCGCATTGATTGTTTGTTTAATTTCTGTTCGTTTTAAGTTTCATTTATACTTTAATAGCAAAATATTTGTTTTCGTTTTAAGCTTGATTTTCATATTCAATCTAAGCATTACTCGCTTTAAGATGTATTTATTCATTTATGTTGTTTCTTGTTGTATGTTTTTTGCTATGATTGTTTATTTAATTTCTGTTCGTTTTGGGTTTCATTTATTCTTTAATATTAATTTCTGGTCGTTTCGAGTTTGAATTCTTACAGGTATTTGTATCTGGTGAGTTAAATTTTAAAATGACCTTTACTGTTCTTTAAAAAACTTCTTTATCGGAAGGTTTTTTTTTAATTAAATTTTGTTCATTTTTGATTGCAAAAAGTTTCAAGTTTTTATGGCATGGGGCTTACTGTCCGATTATTCTTAACTTTAAAAAACGGATCTAGAACTTTCAATTTAAATCGAATGAGGCTTTTTTCAAAGTCTATACGATTACCTCTTTGACAAAAAACCTTATATATGAACAATAGACAGCTTGCATAACTTGTGGACAGCGATTGACAACAATGAATGGATTGAAAAAATAGCTCCAATAAGGGGGTTTAGACCATTTCACTTGCTGACACAAGAGGATCACGACTGTTTGGAATTGACCTTAATAGGATTTTGTGTGAAAAAGCAATTTTGCATCTATCACAGAGTATGTATTTTAACCTTATAGTTGGATAATTATAATAGATTTCCTATTTGTTCTCTCCATACAAAACCCTATCCCATAAGTTATAAACCCCCCTTGATAAGTTATGCCCTAGGGCATTACTTACAACGCCTACCCCTGGGCCCTGGTGGGCTGTGTTGACACCAGAGTTTTTTGTTATCAGAACTTTGAACTATTTTAACAAAATGTCTATCTCAAATTTTTATCTGATGCATTTAGGGCGTGGAGGAGGGGGGGCTTAGTTACCCTCCAATCTCTTTTGACTCTTAAAAAGTGAACAAGAACTTTCAATTTTCAGTCAAATGAGCCCTCTCTAAAGTTTATACGAGCATCCCTTTCATAAGAAATAATGGGAAGGATTTGGAGAATCCTTAAATTACAACCCTTGCCCTGTGGGCTGTGGGGGAGTTGTCATCCTCAAAGACCTAATTTCCAGAACTTAAAACTACGTTTAATAAAATGGCTGTCTAAAAGTTTGGATTGGACGTGTTTGGGGAATAGGTGGGCGTGAGAGGGGGGTTAGTTGCCCTCAAATCACTTTCGACTATTAAAAAGGGCACTGGCCCTTAGAACTTCCACTCAACTAAGCCTTTTTTGAAGTTTCTACGACACCGCCTTCCATAAAACCTTATATGCCCCCAGGGTATAACTTAAAACCCTTGTCTTGAGGGTTGTGGGGGAGTGTCCTCCTCAAAAACATATTGTCTATCGGGAAATCAACTACGCTGAACAAAGTGGCTACCTCAAAATTTTGATTGGATGTGTTTGGGGGAATGATGGGCGTGGGGGGGGCTAGTTGCCATCCAATCACTTTCGACTATTAAAATGGGCACTATCTCTTTGAATTTCCAATCGAATGGGTCTTCTTTGAAGTTTATACGACAACGCCTTCTATAATAACCTTATATGCCCCAGGGCATATCTTAAAACCCGTGCCCTGAAGGTTTTGGGGGAGTTTCCTGCTCAAAAACATATTTTCTATCTGGAAATCAACTACGCTAAACAAAATGGCTATCTCAAAATTTTGACTGGATGTGTTTTGGGAAATAATGGGTGTGGGGGGGGGGGGGCTAGTTGCACTCCAGTCACTTTCAACTATTAAAAGGGGCACTAGCCCTTTAATTTCCAATCCAATGAACCTGTTTTTAAGTTTCTACGACAACGCCGTCTATAAAAACCTTATATGCCCCCAGGGCATAACTTAGAACCCTTGCCCTGAGGGTTGTGGGGGAGTGTCCTCCTCAAAAATATAGTTTCTATCTGGAAATCAACTATGCTGAACAAAATGGCTATCTCAAAATTTTGATTGAATGTGTTTGGGGGAATGATGGGCGTGGGGGGGGGGGGGGGGCAAGTTTCCCACCAAAAATTTTCGACTATTAAAAAGGGCACAAGCCCTTTAATTTCCAATCGAACGAGCCTGCTTTGAAGTTTCTACGACAACTCCTTCTAAAAAAACCTTAAATGCCCCCAGGGCATAACTTAAAACCCTGGCCCTGAGGGGTGCAGGAGATTATCCTCCTCAAAAATATATATTCTGTCCGGAAATCTACTGTGCTGAACGATTTTGCTAGCTCAGAATTCTGTGTGAATGGGTTTGGGTGAATTTCGGGCGTGGGAGGGGGGGGGGGGCGGTTATTTTCTTTTCAATAACTTTCGAATATTAAAAAGGGCACTAGAACTCTCGATTTCCATCTCCAATCACTTTCGACTATTCAAAAGGGCACTAGATTTTTGAATTTCCAATCGAATGAGCTTTTTTTTGAAGTTTCTACGACAACGCCTTCTATAAGAACCTTATATGCCCCCAGGGCATAACTTAAAACCCTTGCCCTGAGGGTTGTGGGGGAGTGTCCTCCTGAAAAATATATTTTCTATCTGGAAATCAACTACGCTGAACAAAATGGCTATCTCAAAATTTTGATTGGATGTGTTTGGGGAAATGACGGGCGTGGGGGGGGGGAGGGGGCTAGTTGCACTCTAATCACTTTCGACTATTAAAAAGGGCACTAGCCCTTTAATTTCCAATCGAACGAGCCTGTTTTGAAGTTTCTACAACAACGCCTTCTATAAAAACCTTACATGTCCCCAGGGCATAACTTAAACCCTTTGCCTTGAGGGTTGTGGGGGAGTGTCCTCTTCAAAAATATATTTTCTATCTGGAAATCAACTACGCTGAACAAAATGGCTATCTCAAATTTTGATTGAATGTGTTTGGGGGAATGATGGGCGTGGAGGGCTAGTTGCCCTCCAATCATTTTCGACTATTAAAAAGGGCACTAGAACTCTCGATTTCCAATCGAATGAGCCTCCTTTGAAGTTTCTACGGCAACCCCTTCCATATAAAGTGCCTCTGGGAAAAAAATAATAAATAAATAATAAAACATTGGAGCCGTATGGCCTTTACTATAGGCAACGCTACAGCGTTGCCTCTGATACTACCAAGGTAAGTGAAGCTGCCACCCTGTTCAATCTTTTCATTACTCAACGTTATCTTTTTCTCCTCACTTACTCCTAGCCTTAGTGACTTAGTCTTCTTAACGTAATTTTTTGAAACTATTCCAGCACCCTGAACTCGAAAAATATCTAAAAGTCAGTTCATTTTATTCACAGTTTCATCTGAGGTGATTAAGTCATCAGCATAATCTAAGTCCAGGAGACTTTTTCCTTCCCATTTGATTCTGTGGTCTCTCATTGCCTTTCATGTGCTCCTTAAGACAAAGTCCGTCAAAATAAGCCATATAAAGGGGGATAGAACACAACCCTGCTTAACTCCTGATTTAATACAAAACCAGCTGCTAACCTCATTTCCTACCTTAACCGCAGCAGTGTTATTCTCGCACATAGCACTAATCACTTTAATGTATTTGTCTGGTATACCATACCAGCATAAAACCTTTACTAAAGCTCTTCTATCAACAGAATCGAACACTTGCTGATAATCTATAAAACTGAGGACAAGATGTGATTCACAACTCAGGCACTTCTGAACTATAAACCTGAGAGTGAAAACTTGATCGACAGATGCTCAACTTCTTCAAAAATTGCCCTGTTCATCTCTTAAAACTTTGTCTAAGACATTTCTCAGTCGAAAATATTTCGTATTACTAAGTAATTTACTTATACTACCTACAGAGACCCCACTAATGCCTCGATAATTACCACACTCATTCTTATCACCTTTCTTATAGAGTGGTTTAATTAAGGTTTTCCTAAAATCGTTAGGTACCTCCCCTTTTTCAAAAATCATATTCATAATCTTAAGTAACTTATTTCTAAACACAGAGCCACCCTATTTAATAAACTCATTTATCACCCTATCAGCACCTGGAGCCTTATTATTTTTTAATCCTTTTAGTACTGTTGCTAATTCCTCCTTGCAAAACAAATCTTCCTTCGCATCCAAGGTATCACAAACTTTTTCATTTTCCTCTATATCTTTTCCTGCAACTCTATCTCGGTTAAGCAATTTCTCAAAATGTTTGGCCCATCTCTCTTTAGTTTTTTCCTTATCGCTAATTGCGGCCCCATTCCTATCTTTAACTGGGCCCAGTCCGGATTGACTATTCCCTCTCAATTTGTTAACATGCCAGTACAGTATTTTACTATTATGCTATCTAGCTGGATCTTCCAGATCCTTGGAAATTTTATCCATGGCCTACACTTCACACCTACTTAGTTGATATTTTTATACTTTCCCTACTTTCTTTAAATTCCTTTTGTTTTCATATGATCTATTACTCAGATAACCCTTGTACAAGTCCTTTCTCCTTTCTATCAAACATAAAGCTTTTTCACTAATACTCTTAGCTGCAGTTCTAGCTTTCTTCCCTAAGACACCTTCAGCAACTTAAAAAATTATTTTTTTAAACTTATTCCCACCATCTTCCACATTATCAAATTTTATACTCTCAAGTTTAGTATTCAACTGTTCCTGGAAAGTTTCTCGTAAATTCTCATCCTGGAGTCTACCAAGGAAAAGGAAGAGTAATTCTGATAAAATTAAATCATCAAAATTCAGCATATTTAAGTGCCCAATTGAAAAGGTTTCAAGTCCCTATCTAAAATAATGAGAAATGTTGCAAATTTAATAGAAGGATGATCATGTTCATTTGCTTTTTTCAGGGGTGATCATATTGAACCAATAGCACTAGAACACTGGAAGAGGCATTATTCAAACAGAAATTGAAAATTGTAATATCCTTTAAAAGTAGAATAAAAGATTGCATCACTACAAGGTGATGTTTTCTGCTATTTTGAGGTGTAGAACAGCCAATTTTGGCCCAAAAGGGCTAAAAAGCTATAGAGTGAAATTCAGAGATAGTCAACTGGTTTAAAAGGATTCATTTGAGGATTTTCATAAACGACCAAAGGTTAATTGTGAAAAATCTTTAAGAGTGTATTGTCACTGTCCTACATCGAAATATTAAGAAAATACATATTCCTCAGTTGTTTCATTTCTACCAAACTTTGCATGTTAGGGTATTTTAGGTTATTGATTAGAATCCAAGACTGATCTTGCAGTTTGAAAGTCCAAAGCAAAATGTATCAATTGCATATTGTACAAATAGTGTTTGATTTTCTGCAAAATTAGTACTTAATGATATGTCAGACTATTAACTTCAAACCTGAGGATACAATCCAAGACTGATCTTGCAGTTTGAAAGTCCAAAGCAAAATTTAACAATTGCATATTGTACAAATAGTGTTTGATTTTCTGCAAAATCAGTACTTAATGATATGTCAGACTGTTAACTTCAAACCTGAGGGTAATATTGCAATATACAAGTAAAAAAAAAAGAAAAAAAACAGACAGTACTTGATTTTCACCAAAGTTGGAATTTAACAATGTAGGAGGCTGTTGATTAGGAATCTGAAACGATTATTGCAGTCAATAACTCCGAAATCATTGAGAAGCAGCTCCTACCAGAACTACTCTTATCATAGCTACTATTAATTGTATATCTAATAGCTTAATATTTAACCACAACTTAATTTCGAACATTGACACCATTAATGTATAGCCTACACAAACTAGGTCAATTAACAATTAAATATCCAATTGAAACTTAAAGCTCTTCTAGACTTTGATTATGCAGATGATTTGAATATCCTAGGTAAAATAAAACAAAAAATTCAAGAGATACAGCAACATCAAAACTTAAAACAAATAAGACATTAATAGGATAGATTTGCCATATCAGAACTCAGTACTTTGTAATATATTCATCAATTGAAACAAATTAAATGGTATGCTTTTTCTTGGTTTGACTAACAAAAAAAAACGAGGTGCTATTTTGAGAGCTCAAAACAAAATTTGCAAGGGAGGTAATTAGTGTATTTAGAAAGAGCATTAAAAAGCAAATTAAGTAGTATATTCACCTTTTAGACATCATATCAAATTAACTTAAAAATTTTTAACAAATTAACTACTCAGACACTCGACAAAACTTGTATAAACTGTTTCAGCTGCAAGTGCACAAGAAAATAGGTCAATGTAGCTTTATTAATCGAGCAACAAAACTTTGGAATACGTTACCTGATACCGTAGTTTCTGCACAAACAGTGCAAACATTTAAGAGTGCTCTCAATGAAACTGAGTTCTATGGAACACAGTTTCTGTAATAAAGTTGTTGTATAGGCTAGTTGTTTTTTACTGATGAATATTTTTTTTGTTTTATTTTCTGTTTTGTATTTTGCAGTGTTGCTGTTTTAGCTGTCATTTCTTGTCTTGTATTACGACAAGCCTTTGGTTTTCTCCTCTATTGAATAAAATAAACTTTTAAAACAAGAGCTAAGAGTTATACAAACCAAAAATAAGCATAAATCAAGTCAAATAATTTTGCAAGCATAAAACCTCCACAAATCACTATTAATAACTAAATGAAACCCAAAACAAACAGAAATTAAAATAACTTAAATAGCTGAGTCAAAACCAAACCAGCAGACGCCCCCCCCCATGCCTTCTAAAGAACAGAATATAATTTGCACTTTACTTAAAACACTCCTTATTTTGAGCTGAATGTTTCTATTTCTTATAATATCAACAACAACAAAAATACACCACTGCAACCAAGACTACTCAAAAAAATCAACAAATGAATGTGGATTGACAGTTTAACATACATATACTGATGTTTATTCCTTTAAGTCTTAAAATTTTAAGATTTATCACAGCTAAAAAAGTGAGAACATTTTAAATGTATTTTGTTTTCAGTAAAGTACAAATTATGTTCTAGTCTTCAGAAGGCATGGGGGGCATCAGCCCTACTTATCTTAGTTTCTGCTAGTTTTGAGTATGAGTTGGCTATTTGTTGTAATTTCTCTTTGTTTTGGGTTTAATTTATTTATTTATGGTTATTTGTGAAACTTTGGAAGAGGCTCATTGGATTGGAAATTGAAAGTTCTAGTTCCATTTTTAAGAGTCAATGGTGATTAGAGGGCAAGTAGCCCCTCCCCTCACGCCCTCTTTTCCCCAAATACATTTCGTCAAAATTAAGATAGCCATTTTGTTCAAAATTTCTCTGGGGTTGACACAACCCACTGGGGCCCCAGGTCAAGGTTATAAGTTATAACCCTGGGACACATGAGATTTTTATACAAGGGGTGGTTGTACAAACTGTAGGAGGCTCACTAATTTTTCTAATGATATATCTTTGGATATATCTTTGGATATATCTTTTCTCCAAATATATCCAATACAAATTTCAAGATAACCATTTTGTTCAAAATAGTCAAAAATCATATAACAATACCTAAAGGTTGACACTGCCCCCAAAACCCAGGGACAAGGACTGTAAGTTATACCACAGGGGCATAAAATTTGTTCATTAATTAAACTCAAGATCAGCAGAAATTACAAGAGAATACTATTAGAGAATAAAAGAAACCAAAACAAACAGAAATTAAAATTAGCAATCATACCAAACACAAAGATAACAGGTGCAAATACAGATGAATAAATAAATCTGAAATAGCTTTGATGTTGATTTTTCCCCAGGTGCACTTCATACAGAATGGGTGGTCATATAAACCTTGGATTGGGCTCATTCGATTGTAAATTGGAAGCTCTAGTGCTCTTTTTAGAGTCTTTTCCCCAAATGCATCCAATCAAAGTTTTGAGATAATTGTTTAGTTAAAAATAGTCCAAAGGTCAAATAACCATGCCTCTAGGTCTGATAAATCCCCAAAGCCCCCCGGGCAAGGGTTGTAAATTATGCAAGTAGCCCATTGTTAACATATAAACTTTTTATAGAAGTGGTGGTTGTATTGACTTCAGAAAAGACTCATTCAATTTTAAATTGAAAGTTCTAGTTCTCTTTTTAAGAGTCAAGAGTGATTGGACCACCACCACCACCACCCCCTGCCCTTTTTCTCCAAATGCTTCCAATCAAAATTTTAAGAGAGCCATTTTGTTCAAAATGGTCCAAATTTCAAATAACTATGGCTCCAGGTTTGTTACCCCCCCTCTAGCCCTCAGGGCAAGGGCTATATGTTATGCTAGTTGCCCATTGTTGTTGGAAATTGAAAGTTCTAGTCTCCTTTTTAAGAGTCCAAAATGACCAAAGGGTAACCAGCCCCCCACCCCCTCACAGTTTTCCCAGAATGACTTGTCAAAATTTTAAGATAGCCATTTTGTTCAAAATAGTCAAAGGCCAAACAACTATGCTTCCAGGGTTGAATCCACCCCTGGCCCCAAGGCAAGGGCTGTTAATTATGCAAGTTGCTTATTGTTACTTTGATACTGTTACTTTGATACTTTTATGTTGAAAAAAAAATTGATTTTGAAATGGGGAATGTTGAAAAACTTGAAACTTTGGCAATCAAAAACAAACAAAAATTAATCAAAAAACTCTCCAAGAAAGAAGTTTTTCCAAGAAAAGTAAAGGCCATATCAAACTTGAGAGCAGGAGAAATAAAATCCTATAACAGTTTAAACTCAATATGACCAGAAGTTACTACTACAGAATAAACGAAACCCAAAATGAACAGAAATTAAATAGACAATCATAGAAAAGCAAACATACCCCAGGAACTAATATAAATAAATAAACAAAATTTACAATGAGTAGAACTTTAATTGAATATACAAATAAAGATTAAAATGAACAAAAATCACTACAAACAAGAGTTTGACTACTACCCACTCCCTAACAGTAAAAGTTTAAAGCCAACTGCATTATTGGTGCTATACTGAAAATGTATGTGTCTTGAACAGTCTTGGAACAAACTAATAAAATTAAACTGAATATTTTATATACTATGATATTAATTGCTGAATGCTCATCAGTTTAAGTTTTTATCTCACTGTAATTTGTATTATCGTTTTCAATGTTGTAATAAGTACAAAAAAAGTATTTGTAATATAGTCTGTTGTCTGTAGAGCCCCAATGAAACAATAGGCTTTATATTTTATTACTAAGGAAGTGGGCAGAAGCCCAACTCTTGTTTATAGCAAAAATGATGTATTTCTTGAAAAGCCTTTGAAAGAACTAATAAAATTAAAATAAATATTTGATATATAAAGATATTAATTGCTGAAAGCTCATCAGCTGAAGAATTTATTTCATTGTAATTTTTATTTTCAATGTTGTAAAAAGTGCAAAAGAAAATATTTGTGATACAATTCATTTTCAGTAAAGCACCAATGATGCAGTAGGCTTTTGACTTGTACAGTTAAGGAAGGGGGCAGTAGTCAAACTCTTGTTTGTTTTGAGTTTGATTTCTATATTCAATTTGAGTGTTAATTGTTTTAAGATTTATTCATTCATTTACATTAGCACATGTTGTACATTTCTTTGCTATGATTGTTTATTTAATTTCTGTTTGTTTTGGGTTTCCTTTATTCTTTAACAGTCATTTCTGGTCATTTTGAGTTTGAATTATCATAGCAATTTATTTCTGCTTCTCTCAAGTTTACTATGGCCTTTACTTTTTTTTGAAAAAAACCTTTTCCAGAAAGTTTTTTTATTAATAACCTTAAAACCCTTAGCTTCAATAGTAGTAGTAGTACCAATAGAAGCAGCAGTTGAGGCAGTATTAGTAGTATGTGCTGATTGTTGTTTGGTTAGTTCAATGTACCCCTTAACATGCCCTGAAAGTTTCAAGTTAATATTCTAAGCTTTCCCTAGGACACTATTCAAAAATCCCTTTGATAACCCACATACACAAAGTGTGTTTTGATTTAGTTGAACATCACCCTAGACTTTCTCTGAAAATTTCTACTTTATATACTATTCCATTCCTAAGATATCCTGTCTATGCCCTTTAGGCCACCTGTATATACTTAAACTATTTTGGTTTAGTTTAATAGTAGCAGTATTTAAAGTGGCACTAGTAGTAGCAGTAGAAGTAGTATGCATAGAGTAACATTGGGCTGGTTCAACATCCCCCTCAACAAGACATAGAAGTTTCAACTAAATACTCTAAGTTGTTCCTAAGATATTACATTTATGCCATTTTGATGACCAGCACTGACATAGTGTATTTTGACTTAGTTCAAAATTCCCTAAAAGTTTCACCTTAATACTCTTAGCTTCAATAGTAGAAGTAGTTGTAGATATTACAGGGGGAGCAGTATTTTTAATACCAGCTCTAGTAGTAGTATGCACATACTGCCTTTCATTTGACTGAACATCCCCCTTGACATGGCCTGAAAGTTTCAGCTTAATTCCCTGGGCTGTTTCTGCAACACTGCTGTTTAACAACCAGGATCCAAAAAGTGAGTTTTTATTTAGATCAGCACTCCCCTTACCATTCCCCAGGGGCGAATCTCCAGCATTTTTATTGGGGGAGGGGGGCAAGAAAGGTCCATATCTGGATAGTCAAAAGCATGGGATGAATAATTTTTTTTTCTTCACATTATTGGAGGAGCAACCCCCTCCCCTTGCCACCCCCAAACCACACCCCTGCCACTCCCTGAATGTCCTTGGACTTTTTGGACACTATGGGTCAAACATACCCCCTTTCCTGTTAATATACACAAACAATGGGTGAATTCCATAAGTTACAGCCCTTGCTCCAAGGACTTTAGGGGGGGGGGCAGGATTGACATTCCCAGAGGCCTGTGGCTAATATAATGATATATAATAAAACTGTATAAACTGTTAATATAATGATATATAATATATAATAAAAATGTGGTTAGTATAATGGCTATCTCAAAATTTTTATTTCATGTTTTTGGGCAAAAAAGAATGTGGTGGGGGGGGCTGGTTACCCTCAAATCATTTTTGACTGTTAAGAAGGGCACTAGAGCTTTTAATATCCAGCTGAATGAACTCCTTCTGAAGTTTCTACAACAAATTCTTCCATACAAAGTGTCATGGTAAAAAAAAAAAAAAATTTAAATAAATAATACATAGATCCCATTTTACTTTTTACTAAGACAGTGCTATTGTGCTCTTGGTGATTTAAAATAAATTTTTAAACCTTTAAAGTCTTGTAAGTCAGGACTGAGCAAAGGTAGGCTGTGAGGCACAAAACACTTCCCTTATGCCTCATTTGAGCACTACATCTATTGCACAAGGTTACACTTTATAACACAAAGATTGTGCAAGTTCACCAAAAATCAGTGCCCTAGGACAAGGGGACCTGCAAAAAAAATTTTAAAGGGGAGGCAGACACAAGAATATCTGGAGTTGGTGGGGAGCATAGAAAAATATATTTTATGATAAATTTTCTTAGGAATAAGTTTATTTTCAAATACATTAAGAAAAAAATTATCAAAAAAAAGTAACTAACTTTACATGCAAAATGAAACAAAACTCAGCAAATTTTAAACGACAAGAATTCCTGGCATGGGGATGAATCAGTTTATATTCTTCAAAATTCAATAGTTATAATATATTTAATTATTACATATTATTGTGCATTTAATCTAAATCCATTTTATCCAAAACCAAGAGTAAAAGAAGATCAGACTCAACCAAAATTATAGAAAGATATATTGTTTCCCAAGATTAAAACAGATGTAGGCTGGTCTTTATCCAGTTTCCCAATAGGCTGTGCTGTAGGGGTATTGCTACATTTTCTTTAAATTTAAGTGCTTAAAAACTCTAAGGTTTAAACTCTAAAACTCAGGCTATAGGCCTTGAATTATTGGGGATGGGTAGGTCAAGTACCCACACTTCCCACAAACCATCATCAGAATTAAGATTTAATAGGGAGAACCTGTTGTTAGCTGACTGGAGGACATCTTTATTTCCAGGGGCTTGTTTACAGAAGAGGATGAAGGATTGCTGGCTATCTGAAGATACTTTTGAGGAGCCAAGGGGTGTAAGGACTGATTGGTAGTTCCTATACCCTTAAACAAATTTTGAAACTGGAACTGGAGAATGTTTTCCAAGATTGTGGTCAACCAATCCCAAGTGACTTAGTCCTAACTATCAGCCAATCCCAAATGCCTAAACCTAAATAAATCATTTCTAAGATTAGAAATGTGCTATCTAGGTTTAGAAAGGTATATTTGTCCAAGATTGGGCACTTTAAAGTACTGGGGTTCTTTCCCAGTACTTTGACTTATTGTAGTTTCAATAATATAACTCTTTTCTTCCTGCTACTGGTTTAGGCTACTGTAAAATCAGTAAGAAGAAAAGGTAGTCAATCTGGGACAGTCTACATTGATGACTCATGAATAAAGTGAAGATACCACTCAATTTTTTTTATGTTCTTTCCAAATATAATAATTTATTTACTCATAAGTTTAAATTTAAGCCCATTATAGACTGTAAGAGATGATACATTTTTCTCTTATTTTTGGATATAAAAAAGGGTTTACAACAATAATTTTTTACCTCATTATATGCAGAATAGTTGAGTTAATACACTTCAACTGCAGCTTCACTATACTTTCCTCTCCCTCTCCTCATGTGCAAATATGCAGCCCAAACTTTATGTTTTTGATGAGTTTTCTGGTTCTCAATTTTGCCACAGTCAATTCAATTTATGGGCAGTGGCAGATCCAGGGGAGGGGCAATGGGGTTCCCGCCTAAAATAGTCAAAAGTAGTGTAATTTACTTAAACTAATTATTGCAAGTTTGCATAAATTAAACTTGATCCTAATGCATGTTTATTGGATCAACCTATTTTGTGCCCCCCCCCCTAAAAAAAACAGGATCTGCCACTGTTTATGGGCAAACTAGTTTTAAAAAGTGATGCTAAGAGCAGTATCTAAAATAAGAGAAAAAGGTATCATCTTTGAGATGATACCATAAATTGAATTTCTGATTAAAGCATTAATTATATTCAGAAAGGGCATTTTCACATTTTTTAAAAAAAGACACCAGGTGATATTTTCACTTTATTTGTAGATCAATAATAGGGTATAAACTGTCACAAATTTATCAAAAAGTCTCAAAACACAATGCAAATATATATTTTGTGCTATAGATTTGTCTATTACAGACAGGGGGTAGGCTATAATGAAGCAAATCACAAACAGGAATGATGCAAGTATTTTATAGGCTAGCCTAATGTTTGGACGCACCTAGCAAGTTGAGTAACCATAATTATTGACCAGCACTCACAGGACTAATCCTTATTGCTGGCAAATACAATTTAAGGTAATAAATAAAATCATCCAAGAATATTAAAGGATACATTTGGTCTCATCAGGGAGCCTCTGGAACATTTGCAAAAAAGGACTAGCAGTTAGTATAGGGTAAAAGACCTCTTTTTGGGAAAGACCAGTTTTCTTTAACATTCTGGAAAAATAGCAATGGGTTTTTGGACCACCCCTTTTTACTACAACATGAAGCAGTGTGTGGGCAGTAACAAGTACCCACCTTCTTGGTCAAGTTTTCACCAATGATTTGTCAGCATAAGTTGAAAATGTGGTCTCTGTTTTGAAAAGCAATTAAAAAAAGAAAAATTATATTTAAATATTTGTGATTTATAGAATAAATATCAAGCAACAAAAGTTACATTTCTAGAATCAGAAGGAAATCAGCTTTCTGTTAATATGTGAATAAAACTGAAACGCTAAAAGGATATATGCATCACAATAGGATAATTGATATTTCCAAAAAGAGGTTTCTGTAGGCAAGTCAATAGACCAATAGTTTCTAGTGGTTGATCTTAAATAATTTGAATAACAACCATATTGATGCATTGCTTAGACTTGTAGCTATTCATTACTAGGCCTATACCCAATCCTTCTCAAGCCCTCTTTGGTAACAATATGTGAGGGTTTTAGTTTTACGCTAGCCTACATAATTTTGCTCAATTGGATACTGGTTTTTTATGGGAAGGTGCCCAATGGATATTCTTAAAAAAATTATATTCTATAGAATGTAAAAATATTATCCAACTACACTTAGTATCCAGATAAAATATCATGCTAGACAGATAATAACATTTTTAAGACTCTTACACCTTTATCTACCTAGCTTAATATTTGACTGTCTATGCAATAGCCTATCCAGAATATCTACCTAGTTGGATATTAGCATAGCGCAGTGTTTGGGATATATATCAAAATTGGTAGATAAGAAGTTGTTCTAAGCAGTTTAGAGTTAATATCCAACTAGCCAGATAAGTTGCTTCTCTTAGGCACAACAAGAATATCTACCTAGTTAGGTAATAATGTAGCTTAGTGTTTCTGATATATATCCAACTAGGCAGATAAGAAGACTCTCTAAGCAGTTTGGGGTTACTATCCAACTAGCCAGATAATTCATTTCTCTTAGGCATAGCATGAACATCTAACTAGGTGGATAATACCAAGTCTTAACACTCCTGATATATATCCAACTAGGAGGATAAGTAAATTCGATCATACAGTTTTGGGATAATATCCAACTAGCCAGATAAATTGTTTCTCTTAGGCACAGCAAGAATATCTAACTAGGTGGACAATAATGTAGCTCAGTGTTTCTGATATCTATCCAACTAGGCAGATAAGAAGATTCTCTAAGCAGTATAGGGTTAATATCCAACTAGCCAGCTAAATTGTTTTTCTTAGGCAGAGAGAATATCTACCTAGTTGGATAATAATGTTGCTTAGTGTTTCTGATATATATCCAACTAGGCATACAAGAAGATTCTCTGAGTAGTTTGGGGTTAATATCCATCTAGCCAGACAATTAATCTCTCTTAGGCATAGCATGAACATCTAACTTGGTGGATAATACTAAGTCTTAAAACTACTGATATATGTCCTACTAGGAAGATACATAAGTTCCATTAGGCTTAACAGTTTTGGGATAATATCCAACTAGCCAGATAAATTGTTTCTCTTAGGCAAAGCAAGAATATCTAACTAGGTGGATAATGCTAAGTCTTAGATCTTCTGATATATATTTAACTAGGCAGGAAGTTACTTAACTACCTAGTTGGATTAATATTAGAAGGGCTAGGACAAAGTGTTATTCACCAAGTTAGATGTTCAGGCTATGTCTAGGAGAAAAATTGTCTGACTAGTTGGATATTATCACTAGTTTGCATAAAAAATTGACTTATCTGTCTAGTTAGATATATATCAGAAGCATTAAGTTAAAGTATTAGGTCAATATCTAACAAATAATATTTATGATTTAGGACAAATTTTAATGACTTATTTGATGCCTTTTTTTATGGGGTTTAAAAATTTGATACTCATTTATTTCATAACGTTGTTTCAGCCCCCCCCCCCCTTTCAATGCCCAATCTTGGTTGTTAGGTTTAGCAGACTGAGGGGGGGGGGGCTGGAAGTAAATTCCGTAGAAATGCTTATTTTTTTCGTTATCAACATAAAAAAAGTCATCGAATGGTGTATTCACTTTAGTCCTAACTCAATAATATGATTTAGTATATATTGACCAAGTATTATCCACCTAGTTGGAGATACTAAGTTGCCTCTTATGCTTTATTGTATTTGGCTAGCAAGATAGCTAAAACTAGCCTATTTTTCTTTTAAATTTTAATTGTTTTCCTAGTTGGATAATTTCTTATTTGCTTAAAAGGATTTTTCAGATAGCTAACTAGTAGGATAATATTGGCAATAACTAAGTATGGTTGGATATTATTCTTACATTCTATAGAATAAAATTTTTTAGATATTATCCATTGGGTATACTCCTGTTTTTTTACCCTAGGCCTAGGCTTTTTGGACTGAGGATTAGGGCTAAGAAAAACATCAAGTTGAAGGCTAAATTTTTCTTATACCTAGAAAATTGAAAAAACCCTAAACCCTCCCCAAAAGATGTGAGATGCAGCCTAGGCCTTGTCCTGGAAAAGTGAGTGACTGAAAAGGGGCTTTCTTTATAGTTCAATTTGACACCCTTCCAAAGGGACTAGGCTACTTGGACATATGGAGAAAGATTTAGTAATCTATTTAGGTAAAATTCGCAAGAAAATGCTAACCATGTGGGTATTTCATAGTGATTAGCCATCTAATAGCTTAACCGATTTTCTTCTTCTTCAATTATAGCCTTCGGATGAATGCATTTAACCTTTTTCGGATTGTCTGATTATGTCAGGGGTGTCCTGGGAAATCAAATATAGAAATTAGACTATTATTATTTAATAATAGAATTTATACATCGTTGATGAAACCACCTATATTTAGGCAGTTAAACACAGCTTTGAACAATTCGGCATCATCAGTTGAAGAGTGTCTCCTTTGTGTTAGTTGGTCAATATTAGGGGTTAGCTTATGGCGCTTGAATATAGCAGATACAGTTAGCCATTCTTTTTTATGGTTTAGAGTTGCCACAGGGCAACCAAAAAGGAAATGGTTGATGGTCTCTTACGAACGTCCAGGAACTTACGAACGTCCAATCAATCCAGCCTCTCAGATCTCTTTACTCAAATTTAACCATTCCCGACCCCCCTCCCCCTTACTCATATTCCTTCGTAAAACCCACACCTTTCTGACTCCGTTCTTCTCCGTGCTTCCAAGAATTTATCAGCTGGTTTTAGCCTCTATCCGTCTTTGCTGAAATAAACCCCTCCCTTCTCAGACGCTCTCCATCTTACTTTTGTCCCATTCACTTTATTCCCCGTGGCTACCATACCAATGTGATTCTGGTTTGATAATTCTTACGTGTGAAAATTTGCTTGTAATAATTGTCCGCCCCAATAGTTATCCGCCCCATTTCTTACCCAAAAATAAAACCCTACACAAGAACTACTAAAACTACTCGTTCATTGACTATCAAGTTTATCAGACCGCTTAGATTTCTTAAATTTTTGATCACTATCGCTGAAAGTCCTCCTTTTGACAAGCTTACTGAACTCAAGGTGCTATCAGAATTAAATAAAATTGGTGTTATAGCTGTTACAGAGGTACAGTCTCATGACCAAAGGTTTCTCCCTTTGTCAAATTACTTAGAGCATATTAAACTCTATCCTTCAGGTCATCCACTTGGAACAAAATGGTGCGGTGTCTTATTTTTTACTAAATGCAACTTTTACCCCAAAATTATTCCCGTCCCTAGTTTATCTGAGTATGGTGAAACCCTATGGCTAAGGATTTCATTATTCAATTACTCGCAAAACCAAAATGTTGATACAAAACGTTAATTTATCTAGCAATTGCAGAACAGTGCTGATTTTGTTATTTCTATGTATCCAAATGCTGGACTTTCTTCAGTTGGTGACGCCGACGATCTTAAGATGAATTAAATTTGTCTCTCTCTTAAAGTTAAAAAAATTGTTAAAATATCAACTACTAGGGGAAATGCTTCTCTGGTTATGTCATTCTAACTAATATATATAAATTTTACAGCCCCCTTTCAGCTTTGACCCCACAGGTGGGAGTTATCATTTTTCCCCTCTTCAGGTTTATGCATTAATTCTCAGTAACTTATAGCTCTTGCCGCTCTTTTCAAAATCCTGGCCTTCTTTCTTTTGGAACGTGATTAAGTGCTGAAGATTAGTCCGATATTTACAATTTACATAATCTTGATAAAAATATGCCACTTTTTGCAAAAAGCTACATGACAAATATCTAATATCTTTTCTCAGAGAAAAAAATTAAAAAAGTTCCCTGGTGACAAACCCTTCATTAATCAACCCATGAAAAGACTAATTAGTAATTTTGTTCAGAAATGGCAAACTGAATGAAGCTAATAAACTGAGAAAAACAATTTAAAGGGAAACAGGTGAATCTGCTCAATCCTACCATAAAAATAAGGTCAAAGAATTGTTTACTAATAAACCAAAAACTGGTGTTCCGAGGTAAAAAAAATTGTGCGGTAGGATTCTAGACCCACTTAATTTCAAACTAGTGAATCCCCTGAAGTTACTGCAAATAATCTAACAGGTTCCTCGCTTCCAAGGCCCAGAGCATTCCGGAATTGTCTTATCAATTACCAACAAATGAGCTCTCACCTTCTTTTCCTTCTATCTCTTCGTCTGAAACCAAGAGAAGAATTGGGAAACAAAGAAAAACAAATGTTTGGCCTTTGGATATCCCATTTTCTCTTGTTAGTGCATTCAATAACTTCCTTTGAAAGCCCTTGTCTGTTTTTTTTTAATGAGACTACTGAGTCTGAACAATTTCCGCCAATATTGAAACAGGGATTCAAAGCCTCCTCAAAAAAGAAAAAGCCTGGTATTGAAGGTGTTTTACCTATTTTTAAAACTCCTATAAGTAGTACCCCCTCCATTGATTCAAGGACACAGATAGGGAAACCAGCATAGGGAAAATAGCAATGGATTTCTACGGGAGCCCTATCCCTTTTCCAATAAAATTCAAGCATATGCCCTCTGACGTCAAGCAGCACACCAGTTTCTAGGTGTTATTCCCACCCAGACAAGATCAGGCATGTCCAAGACAAGATTAGGCATGTCCAAGTAAGATTAGGCATGTCTGGGACAAGATTAGGCATGTCCAGGCAAGATTAGGCATGTTCAGGCCAAGATTAGGCATGTCCAAGCAAGATTATGCAGGTGCAGGCAAGATTCGGCATGTCTAGCAAAGATTTAAAGGACCCACCCCTTTTTCCTGTTACTGGGCAAAATCATGTCTAGACTCACCTCCAGGTTGCTGAACCCCTGCTGTGTTACTAGGCAAAATCATGTCTAGACACACCCCCAGGTTGCTGAACTCCCCTGCCTTGTTACTAGGCAAATCATGTCTAGACACGTTCCCAGGTGGTTGAAATCCCCTACGATGTTTTTCTAGACATGTCCCCCAGCTAGAAAAACTCCCCCACGTTGTTACTAGGCAAAATTCCCAGGTGGCTGAACTCCCCTGTGTTGTTTCTATGCAAAATCATGTCTAGACAAAATTCCCAGGTGGCTTAAATCCCCCGAAAAGCTTTTCTATTAAAAGCCAAAGAGCACTTCCCCCACCAAAATATGCTATATGTATGCTATACTTTAGTTTGTTTCAAAATATACTCTTTTTTCTACTATGTCAATCCCCCCACCACCATTTACCAGCATTTAATTCGTTCGAAAAAGAAATTATGTTACCTAAAAAGTCTATTTTCTCCTTCATGCATTTAAAAACCTTGGAATCCATCAAATGTGTCAAAATCTTTTCGTGTGCACATTGTCTAAATTAGCAAAACAATGGTGTAACCCTCTCAAAGGGTGTTTGGTAAACAATGACACTCGGAAGAGGGTTGTTGTCAATTAATAAACCTTACGGGAGAATGTCGGATTTAGAAAATTCTGTGTCTGAAAAAGATCCTATTTCCCACAAAATTAATGTGTAATAGTCACATTTTAGGCTTGGAAATCGTGCGTATAAGTAGGGAGGGGTGTAATAAAAAAAAATATTTACTTTTATTCTAGACAAAAATCTAATTTTTAAACTGCTTATTGCATATAAATGGTAAAAACAATATGTACCCCCCATTAATAGGCTCATATGCATGCCTAGGCTACAGACAAATTATTCTCTAGCATTTGTTACCCTATAGTGTTCGGTTTATTTTCGATTTTTAAAATTCCTGCGTATAAAGAATCGATTGCTTATTATTTTTCTACGCTTTCCTGGCAATGGTGACTTATTTAAAGGTGGGATGGGGTTACCTCTTAGGGTAATTGCAAAACTATGATTTCCAATAAACTTTTTATCAAGTTTTGACTTCCTGAAATGACAGAGGGTGGGATTTATAAAATTTAAACTCTAAAATACAACCTTTTGTTATTTCTAAATTGTAAAAAACAGGATTTCTATGCTTATCAGGTTTATTTCCTGCATGGAGTGTATTTAAATGTTTTCTAAAAAAGGGTATTTCTGTGCCTACGGGATGGTTTCTCACAAATTTTACCTTTGTTGAAAAGGAGTGACTTATTTAAAGACGGAAAGGGGCTTCTTAGGACAATGGCAAAACTATGGTTTTCAAGTTTCACCTTCCTGGAAAGGAGAGGGCTGTATATTTTGAGATCTAGATTATTTGATAACTATTTTATGCTTTCTTGAAAAGGAGAGGACTTATTTTAGGCAATGTTTAAATTTTTATTGCTTCTGTTTTTCTTCTCTAGAACGGGAGGGCATTTCAAGTTTCACCTTCCTGGAAAGAAGAGGGCTGTATATTTTGAGATCTAGATTATTTGATAACTATTTTATGCTTTCTTGAAAAGTAGAGGACTTATTTTAGACAATGTTTAAATTTTTATTGCTTCTGTTTTTCTTCTCTAGAACGGGAGGGTATTAATTTTTTCGAGTCTGGAGATGGCTGGCCCTTCCACCTATATTTTGAGATCTACATTATTTGATAACTATTTTATGCTTTCTTGAAAAGTAGAGGACTTATTTTAGACAATGTTTAAATTTTTATTGCTTCTGTTTTTCTTCTCTAGAACGGGAGGGTATTAATTTTTTCGAGTCTGGAGATGGCTGGCCCTTCCACCTCCCCAAAACCTTGCAGAAGAAATGTAGCCTCATATATGCAATCGCAAGACATCTCAGGGCCATCAGCGCGAGCTGTGAGACATATGCATGCCCCCCTTCATCGCACCTGAATGCTACCTGTCCAAGTCCCATACACGCAGGCTCCAATGCAGCCTGGTAGAAAATTGAAATGGGATGTAGAAAATTGAGGATGGCGACTCCCGCTAGCTCAGCTGTGTAAGCCAGTGACATCGCTGCCGCATCCGCACATCCCACTGACATTGCTGGCCTGGCTGCACAAGAGCGTGACGTCACCGCCCCGTCCATCCCCCGACATGCATTCCCAGGACCATCCGGCACTTAAGTGCAGTCAGAATTTGGAGATGTAAGCGTTTTTACCTCTAATTTCTACCTGGTTATAGAAATACCTAACTATTTTGAAATTTTTTAGGCCTTTATTTTCATTTTTTCTACCTTATATTTCCTGGATGTTAAAAACATTTTCCATGCCTCTTTAAGCCCTTGAAGGAGTTTTTATTCTTTTTTATCTTTAGTTTTCCCCTTGTTTTAAAGACTCGGAAATAAGACTGTTTTTTTCAACTTTTTTAGCCCTTTCTTTTCACTATTTTTTCAACATAATAAAAGCCTGTCAGAGACATTAAAAAGTTTTTTAGTCCCACTACAGACATTTTTCCCCATTTTCGGGCTTTGAAGGGGGTTTTTAAGCTAATAAGAGCCTACTCGTTTTACCTTTTTCGCTAGAATATTAAAGTTTCAGAATACATTCCTACCCTACTTAGTTTTAAAAGACACTGTCTCTCAGAAATTAGGTTGTTTTTCACCACTTTTCTGCGTTGTAAGGAAACTTTTATATGTATAGATTTTCGCTAGAATATTAGAGGTCTCTAAATAAGATTGTTTTTTTCAGCCTTTAAGCGCATACTCCCTTGTTTTTAGGACTTATCGATGTACCCCAGTTAGCTTTATTCATACCTATTTTTCTACACTAGCCAACTTTTCAGGTTTTAAACATCGTACTCTTTTGTTTTACCTTTTTTTGATTAAGCATTAAAGGCATAAGCCTTTATGCGGGTGTGAGAGGGCGAAGACCCTCGAGACGTTCATTTTATAGCTAATTTTTTTCAGGCCGAGATTGACCAACTTGTAAACCAATTTATTGGCGAAGGAACAGTCGAAGAGGCCTCTGACGATTTGATGACAGGGGCCGGTAATCTTCTCGACATAATCCCCCCTTCAGTAAGTTTCTCATGCCTATCAAATTAAAAGGGTATAGCACTAATGCGTGCAAACCTTTGAATGCGTCCGAATACATAAAAAAGGTGCTCTATGGGAGGGGCTTTCCATTTATATCCTTAGTGAGGACATAGGACGCCTTTGCATTCCAATGAGTGGTGGAGGATCTACAGTTCCAAGAGGGCATGAAACCCCATCATAATGCAATGATACATTCCAATGAGTAGTAGGGTTTCAAGGGGGCAGGGTACCCCTTCATAATTCTATGAGTAGTAGGGTGTATATGACTTCAAGAGGGCATGGTACCCTTTCGTAACCGTTCTCTCTTTTTCATAGGGCAATGGCTTCCAGTGAGCTAATAAGCTCTTATTATTTTTCAAGGTTGACAGAGTGACATCGCAGGAGAACATATTATCGTCACCATCACAATATCGCGAGAGTATAGGGGAAATTGAAAACTAGGGGAGTTTAAGTGCGGGGGAAATTCCGGCTAGTGAGTTCTTCAACATTGATTTAGACAGTTTTATGAGCGATAGCGGCCTCAGCAATGAATTTTGGACAATTTATTAGATCAGTTACCTTCTAACGAGGTCAAGAGGGTGCTAGAAGCGCCCACCCCTCACAGTGATATGGAACCAAGTGGATTTGGCTTACCCCCAGTGTTGCCTGATTGTGTTGCCAGTGTTGCCTGACATAGCAGGTATCGCTTTGCGCATTATTCATGTTTATAGGGCCGAGTTTTGTGACCAGTTTAATTCCCTGTCATGTGGTACTATTCAAACAGATCCCATATAAACCACACACCTCTACGTCAGCATGATTCGGGCACTTTTCAAAAAACATTTACGGGAGGCGTGAGGGCGGGATTATTTGAAAGCATGCATAACATTAAAAAAAATTTAATGTAAGTTTGGGTGTTTTGCGTGACCATAATATCCAAACAAGAATGCAGACGCAACACCCTGACCTGCAAAATTTTGAGGGTGTCTTTTCGGATTGGGTGGGTGAAATTTGGAATAAGATGGAGGGGTATGATGACAATGGGAGTGGGCTATTAGTACTATTTTAGATAAATTATAATTAAATATAACTAAATTTAAATGGTAATTTGCTTTAAGAGGCTGGAGGGGGAGTTTAAAAAATATAATAGTAATTTAAAACATACTAGGGGTTGCAACACTTTCGTTTTGACACTGGCTTGGAGTTTTTCAAATATTCCGTCCTTGTGGTGGGTCATAAGCCCGAGAGAGATGCTGTTAGTAAGACAATGTTGGACGATTGGGCAGTAAATGGTGGCAAGGAGGATTCTAATTTTCCAAAAGGAGATTTTACTTGTTTAAGGGGCCAGTACCCAGTAACGCTTAAAGGGTTTGATATTTTTGAAAAGGCTAATGAATATTTAAAAGTTGGGGTTTCGGTTTTACAATTTGACGAAGAATTTGAAGATGGGGAACTTAGTGATAAAAAAGGGGTAATTTATTCTGTAAGAGCACCGTCCATTGACTCAGTGAAACGCTGGGTATGGCTTCTGAACGAGCCTGCCAAAGATCCTGAATCAATTGGACATTTCTTTCCTATTCCAAATATTAGTAGTGTTTTTAAGTGAGGGTAAAAAGCAAAGTTCACGTCATTACTGCCCAATGTGTCTGTCTAGGTTTCACAGTGAATTAAACTTAAATAATCATTTGAGACACTGCAATCATCATGGGTCTGTGTAAACGGTTTCAGGGGATAATGCTACCTTGCGGTTAAAAAGCTTTCAGAACACACTGTTGAAAAGGAAAAAGGTATCATTGGATATTTAAGCTGCTCTAATGGATGTGTCGGATCAGTCAAATTCGAATCGTGTGAAAAAACATGAAGCTATTGCGACATCTTTTGCGCATGCGTGGAAAGATTCAAGTAATACAATGCAATTGGTAATTTTTGTGAGACGTTGGGTGGACAGGATTGTGTTGGCACGGCTATGGTTGCTCCTATTAAAACAGCAAATGAGGCAATTTCAGGGCTGCGCCATACAGACTATCCTATTAATATATCACCACAGGACGAGTTGTCTATTAAAAATCAATACATTTGTTGGGTTTATAAGAAAAAAATTAATGAGGGGGATGCGAAAACCCGCCATCATGATCATTTATACCAAGAAATTTCATCAAGGGGAAGTAGCTTTCGGGGGGTCGCGCATAAATCGTGTAATTTAAATGTTAGGCAAAAATACTTTTTACCGGTTTAGATGCACAATTCCAACTATGATTTTAAATTCATATTACCTACGTTGGCATGATTGGAGAAAGGTGAAGTTGCAGATGGCGCATGGGTAGATGGTTCATTTTCATATAACATCATACCTAAATCTTCTGAAAAGTTACTAGTCCCAGATTTAAATGAAAAACAATTGATAATGGTAACACGTGCTTGAATAAAATCCATTTCCTTGATTCTTTAGTTTCTTCCCTAAATCCTAAAGCCAAGTCATTCCAGTAAAGAAAAGAGACGATTTCAGTAGTTTCCCCCTCCTCAAAAAGCACTTTTCAGATGCAGACATGTATGATTTATTATATCATAAGGGTAAACTATGTTACGAGTATTATACCTCCATTTCGAAGCTTAGTGATAGATTAATGCCAGCTATTGTAGAGTCTTATTATTAAATTTACTATCATCGATGCAGCTCTGCCGATTATAAATTTATCAATATGTTTTGGGCTAAGGAATGGTGTAAACATAGGTGGAATTACTGCAAAATGTACCTGGTAAGTGATGTATTGACGGTGTTGGATATTGTCTGTAAGAACACGGATAAAATTCATGAAGAATTCGGGTTGGATCTGGGGTATTATCTTTCCAAATCCATCACCATTTGGTGATGGATTTAATTCTTAGAATCAGTGGAGCAGAAATAGGTCTGATCACCGACGCAGATCAGCACCTGTTTGTAGAGAGATCAATGCGGAAAGGATATGTTTTTCAGGGGGATCGTATCCTTGAAACCGACCCGACTGGAAAACCCACCTGTAAAAAGTCGGATGCCATTTTCTTGGATATGAATTCCCTTTACCCGTCGGCAATGTCTCACTTTTATTTGACTTGTGGGAATTACCAATGGCTTGACAAATTTTCTTCTCCATATTTCCCCAATATTCACAATGTTGATGAAAATGGACCACAAGGATGGTTTTTCGAAATTGATGGTGAAATTCCTCTGGAACTTCATGACTCGGTAAAAGGCTCTGATTTCCCGTACATCAATAGACCGGTGCATAGGGACTCGCTGAGCCCCTACAATTATAATTAGTAGAGAATAGAGGCATGTATTGGACACCTTCAAAACAAAAGCTTATTGCCAACCTGGAGCCGAAACAGAATATTGTTGTACACTACGTTCTTTTGCGGTGGATGCTCTGCAATAGTTTCAATTTTACAAAGATTCAAAAAGGCCTCTAGTCTGACCAAAAACCAGATATGTAGGTGTTTCCTGACACCTTTGTCTGCCAACGGTGTGATGCGAGAACAATTATCGAAAAAGAGATATTTAAACTAAGTTTGAATTCAGTCCTCGAAAGGATACGTCAAATTTTGCAAAAAAGGCGTCACTGGAATAACGGAGCTAGCCCGAAAGAATGTGACCGAATCGCTGAGGATCCGAATATTACATATTTGACGATCATAGACTCCAATATGGTCCTTTTACATAGGAAAAAAAAGAGACATAATTTTAAAAAAAACATTGCCGCTGGCAGTGCCATTTTAGAAAAATTAAAAGAACTCATGTCGGAGTTTTATTACAATGTATGTAAGCGCCAGTGGCCGAAGGAGGATAAGTTCAAGTTTTTTATTGGGATACGGATTCTTTATTGTTAAAAGTTAAAACAGATACTTTATTGGACGATTTGGAAAATGGTGAGTACATTAGCTCTCGGATGGATTATACGAACCGGGATGAATCCCGCTATCTGGAGCTGGTGAAACGCCGGGCTCCAAATCAATTATTAATATTAAAATCAGAAACGGGAAGTGATTTGGTATCGCATGGTGTATTTCCCAGTCCGAAGGTGTACTGCGTGGAAACGCACAATGAGACTACCAAAAAAGTCTGCAAAGGGGTGCCTGAGAACTATGTAAATGAAAATTTCACCATGAGTGTTTATAGGAAATGTATAGAGCAAAGTTTAGTTCCAAGAGCGAGTGTCATGGCCATTCGCTCTTTGAAATATAAAAACTATACAGCTCGAGTCGAAAAAAATGCTATGTCTACCATATCGGACAAAATCTATTTACGGCCCCTATCTTACTTCGGATCGAGTTGAATGTGTAGATTATAGAAAGCAACTCTGTCTGGAGTAAGCTCTATAGTTGTGGGAGGGGGGCGGGGGAGCCGTTTCCGTCAACAGCTTAACACTACCATTTTTTGTCCTAGTAATTTAAATTTATTAAATTTCATTACGCAAAGCGTTAATTTTCAATTCTTTATTAAGTGTATATCTTGTGCGCTAACCCGCCAACGGTCACTGCGGGTGCCAGTCTCCCGCTGGTCACTATGGGTGCCGGCCCGACCGCTGTTATCGTTGGCCGCCCTCCGGTCATGTTTTTTAAAAAGTTTCTGTTGTCTTTAATTGACATAAAAATATATTTTTATTTGAATTAAAGATACCATATATTCTATTTCCTCTTGATTATCTATTCATTTGACACAGGAAGAGTCTGTATCAATTTAAAACACCCTTCAGATCGTTTCTTTGCGGACCGTCCATGTCTGGGAAAACGACACTTTTAACGAAAATCATGCAAAACCATGGTAAAATGTTTTTAGAGAACCGGAAAAATATATATTATTGCTATGGTGAATGGCAAGAATCTTATGATAAAGTAAAGAAGATTGATCCAAGCATACAATTTATGCATAGACGTGACGTGTTTAATATTATTGCACCAAAGAAGTGGCTGATTATTGTTGATTTAGCCGAATCTATTGAAGAATGGTTGCAGGAAATGTTACAACTGTTTACTGTCCGATCCCATCACGAAAAAAATTCTGTAACTATTGCTCTCCATAATCTTTTTCATCACACTAAATGCATGAGAACACTTGCGTTGAATTGTACCTACTATATCATCTATAGAGTTGTTCGCGATTCAAGTTTTCTTAAAATTCAAAAAAAACAAATTTATTCTGGTGAACCTAAATTTTTACTTTCCGCATACAATCAAGCAACTAATAAACCTTATGGTTACATGTTGTTAGACCTAAATCAAAACACGCCCGAAGAGTTGCGTGTAGTCACACTGATATTTTTGATAATGAAATTACTGTATATCTACCTGTGAATAGTAAAAAAGGTCATTAGTTGCAACAATGACATTGAAGAAGTTACATGAACAATGGCATTTATTTTCCTTGCTAGCCAATTCTAAGCCACGAGTTAGAAAAGCAATTCTCAAGCATGGTGTTGACAAGGAATTTATTAATCTATTGTTGGAACTTTCTTTAAACTTAACAGCGGGTAGAGTTCAACTGTCAGATCGTGACAAGCAAAAGACAATGCAACATCAATCACTTGTACGTGATCTAGCTTGCAAAAAGGAAGCAAATTGTAAAAGAAAACGTCTTGTACAAACGAGTGGTAATTTATTTTCAGTGTTACTACCGATAATCACCGGACTTGTAAAGACTATTCTCTAGAAATGGCTAAACCCTATAGATTGACACCAATTGAACTTTCTCTTTCACCCAATGAGCACTTTGAAGATAATCTTGATAAATTTATTAACAATGAAACAATTGCTGATGATGAAAAATTAATTCTGTTTCAAAATGCCCTTCGCCGTGTCAACAAACATAAACCTTATCGTGAAATACCGCTCATAGTCAATGTCATTGATCAACTTTCTGAAAACATTGAAGCATCGAAAAGGGAAGAGTTACTAACAAATGTCGTAGACTTGTTGCCTCAATCCTATAGTGAGGAAAGTAAAAGACCCTTGACATGTCTCACTGAAAATGAACAAATTGGTGAGAAAAAGAATGAAGTTATAATCCAAGGCAATCCTTACAATTTAATTGATTTACTATCGGATCTGATTACAAGTTATCAAAGAGGCAAATTCTTTGACGGCCATTTATATAATTATTTAAAATCGTCAAATTTCCCTTATAGTCTTATCGGTAATAAGTAAATTCTAAGGAAACTAAGAGAACATAGTCCATTAAAGGTAGAAGATGATTTTAAATTTTTCTTGGAAAGCACACCTAGTGGCGATTTGACACCGGTAACTAGACGAAAGCGAAAACGTATTGATTCACCTGGTAGTATACAAAAGGGTAGCGGACGCTTACGATCAAAATGGATCAAATCTTGAAAGGTACTTATGAAAATATTAAAGAACCAGGAAGTTTAAGTTTTCCAACTACACTTGTACAGGTTACCGGAATTAAAAAGAAGCTAGAAAACGAGTATTTGCAAAAGGAATCTAGTTATACTGTTCATCGAAATCGTTAGGTTTATGGTAATCACTATCAAAAAATTAAAGCCTTTAATCCTCGGCATATATCATAAGCAGATCTTTTGACTCTAGACGCGACTCAAAGACTTCATAATAAACCTTTCAAGTATATTTTACTCCCAATAAGTGTGTTTAGTCGGTATGCATATACAGTTCCATTGCAGTCAAAGAGAGGCAATGAAGTTTCTAAAGCCCTTGAATTCATCGTTGAACAAGATGTATATACAAAATTCAAACAAACCGTGGAAGTAAATTTGTTAATCCTCATATTTACAAAATTTTATTGAAATATAATACAATACTCTATCATATTCATAGTCCTATAAAAGCACCATTGGCTGAACGTTTAATACGAACTATTCGACTTTTCATTTCAAGGTACTGCAAATTGAAAAATACGGCTACATTTATTCATGATTTAGATAAAATCATGCAAATATACAACCAACATCCCCATCGATCCTTGTTCAATACTAACCCTCGGGAAGTTAATCATAGTGGCAATACAAATTTCCTTAAACAATATTCTAATGAAACGGCGGGAAAGAAAAAAATTAATGTTGGTGATACTGTTCGAATCAATCGTACAAGAAATATTTTTGAAAAGGGAAATTACTTGTGGTCTACTGAACTTTTTAAAGTATCAAAAATCCTGGATACTAAACCTGTAACATATCGGCTTCGTAATATGAAAGATAAAGAGATTCTTTGCGGATTTTATAATTATGAATTACAAAAAGTTTAAAACACCTGAATGTATCAAATTGAAAAGGTATTAAAGACTCGTACACGCCAGGGCAAGCGACAGTTGCTTGTTCGCTGGCTAGGATACAGCTCTGATTTTGATTCGTGGGTACCTGCTGAAGACGCTCATAATGTCTAATGACTTTTATGTGACATTCATGTCCAATGTTTTTGATCCTCTTCATGGCGATTTGAATAAAACGAGCAATTTTTGGACAAAACTTTCCCCTGTCATTAAATTTGAGGGAAGGTGTGAAGTGGCTCTTTTAGACTGTATTCTTAAAAACAGACATGATATCCTAAGAAAGGATAGTATATATGATATAAAAATTAGACCCCATGATTGGCCAATTGTTAGCAATCAATATGTGATTGAAAATATGAATTCATTTGAATACCCAATTGCTACATTATCATATAAGGAGTTTGGGAGTGTGAACGAATTGTGTCGTGCAATCAACAAAAATTTCAGCTCGTAAAAATCGTGCATTCCAATTCAAAAATCTACATTAGTTCGCCCATTGACAATTAAAAAGGTTATTCTCAATGGTAACCTAAGAGAAGTGCTTGATTTTAAACATAATGTGATGAATGGTAAAAGTGCAGGAAGCGCTAGTGGCATGAATCGCGTCATTTTAACAGAGTATCAACCCGCCTTCTTTTTGGACAGTTGTATATTTTTTTTTCATCCTTTGTCAAGAGATCAAGAGTTGGTAATACCAATGTCCCCCTCCTAAGTGTTCTTGAACAAGAAATCTCTAATGATCGTATTCACCACTACAATACAAAGCACCTTCAAAATGTTCCAGTCAACACTTCGTATTTGGAGCCCTGTCAGTTAACATTAAGAAGCGAATCGGGTGATCCTCTCGCAATAACAAAAGGTTTGGCTGTAATTACATGTCATTTTCGGCGCATTCAGTGAAATGGCTAATAGAACTCAGTTTGTATGTCCTGATATTGATTGCTATGTTGCTACTATTGGACCTCGCCAGTTGGGACATGGAATGGACTATTATAGGGGTCGTTCGTCAATGTCCGGGAACGGTCTAGGCAGTTGGTTTGCTAAGCTTTTTCGCTTTGCACTACCCTTGGCTAGAAAATTTATTGCACCGGTTGCAGCGGATTTTGCGTCCTCTACATTACATAACTAGGGCTCAGGGAAAGATATTCAAGAAACTGTTTCGCAAAATCTCAGTACGAGCTCACGATCCCTCGGCGAGCGATTGAAACAGAGGGGAAAAGGTTTAAAAAGGGGGAGATAGATCTCATCACTCATCAGTCTCAAGTCAACCGGGAAGTGTAAGGCCTCAAAGAAAGTAAAAAGATTCAAAAAGGATTTCTTTTCCTATGATGGCATATCTACCACATAAATATTCTCACCCTTCAGTCACTTCATCTCTAAATCTTTTCAACGCGGAAAATGTAGATGTCAGTGTAAAACATGGATACTATGAACAATTTTACCCGCAACAACTGCTCTCTGAAAATGTCCATTTTAAAATTTATTCTAATGAAGACTACTTTATCGATTTGAATTCGACATTTATAGATTTGAATGTCATTGTCAAAAAATTGAACAATGAAAAAACCAGCGGCCGCCGAGGGGTTATCCTCCGAAAATAGTGCGTTACACAGTTCATTTAGACGAACAAGTGTCTATATAAATGGAACTTTGGTGAGCACGAGCAATAATCTTTCAAATTATGCAAGTTATATACAATTCATGTTGATGACACCAATTTCCTATAAGCATTTGAGAGGTATGACAATTGGATATGAATATAAAACGAATACTGATACTACCAATATTCTTAGAGAGGCAACAACTAATGATTTGCATTTAGTTGGGAAACTAAATTATAAGATATTTAATATACCTCAATGGTTGCCTCCTAATGTAAAGATTGATATAAAACTATAACTTGGACCATTCAATTATATTATACGAAACATACTGTACACTGCACCCGATGTAACAGTCTCTCTCAGTTCGGCAATACTTCATGTACAACTACAACAAGTTTTGAGTTCTGTGGCTTTGGCAATTGAAAAATTAAGAGCCAGTTGTAACAATATCAAACTATCTTGTGCCTCACACAATCCCAAATCAACGTCATATTGCTACAGGTACGCGTACTAATACCGATTCGTCATTTATCAATGGCGAAATTCCTTCAAAATTGGCATTGGCTTTTGTAAAAAAGTGCTAGCACTGTTGGATCATGTACAGATTCCCCGAATAAATTTGAATTCTTTGGGCTTTCATCGCTTTTATGTAAAGTAAATGGAATCCCACTCTATAATTCTTCCTTTGATAAATCCTACAGGACCCTCTATGAATTGAAACTGCAATCCCTCGACCGAGATTCTCAATTATTCGAAAATGGTATAAGTGAAGAAATGTTTGCGAAAACTTATGGCATTATTTTATTAGATTTGTCTGGTACCCAAGATATGAGTATTGTCCGGACGAGAAATGTAGGGATAGATGAAAGCATTGCATTAATCTCACTAAATCAATTTGAAACTTATTGGGAAATTACTCCTGACGGCAGTGTTTTATTAGACTTCGCCCCATGAAGACGGAACAAATAATTGAGGTATTTAACATGGACCCCTACAAGTCCAAATGCAAGTTTTTTTACATACCTTCAGATTTACTGGAGCATATTCAACGTGTTAACAATACCCTACTTATTGTTAATAGCAGCCAATCGAGTGTAAAGACGGGGCATTGGTTATGCATCTTTCAAACAAGAAGCAATATAGAATTTTTTGATCCACTTTGTTTGCCGTATACATTCTAAACACCTCATATTAAAAATTTTCTCGAACAGAGAGAAAAATATATTATTCAAAATCGGAAGCGAGTACAAGATCTATCAACGAAAAGCCGTGGTTTTGATGCCCTATTATATTTTTCGAAGTTGTGGACATACTTACACGGAATTCGTCAAGATTTATGGTGAAAATCCTCAATTGAACGACTTTCTGGTTGAAATACTCTTTCTCATCTCTATCATATAGATTTCGGTGCACTAAAAGTGAAATGCTTTAAGAATGTATGTAAATTTGTTTATTAATAAACTTTTTATAAAAAACACGGTGCCCTTTAGATTTAATCTTCTACGTACAGGTAATCATTCAAAACTATAAGTGGTGGTAGCTCGTTAGGATTCACCTTGTATTTGTCTTAACTTGCAAAGGCAGGGTCACATTTTCTACAATATTGGGTAAGTTTATTTTTATTAAATCTTTTTGTAAAGTCAATAATACTACTCTGATTCATATAATAAAATTCACGTGTTTCAATTTGCTTAGTTGAAGCAATGTCACAGACAATATTTTCATACGAAGAACCACTGTCTGTAATAGGCAAATAAAAATTTGTAGGTTTATAATCCATAGTATCCAGTATCTTCACAGCGATGTCGTAAAAACCAGACTCTCTTATTATTCCAGCAATTGAAGCGTAGACTTGGTTCTTCTTCCCAAAATAATTTAAAGCCACGACGATACGAGTCTCTTAAAAATAAACTGAACACACGTTTAGGGATTTTCGCAATCAGGCCAGAATAAGTATTTTCCTATTGGTCGCATTTATCATAGTGACAATTGGAGCATAAGAATCCTCTATTATGAGAGTCACAAATCTCTTCGAGGGAGTCCTACTCCTATACTCTGAAAACTTTATGAAGGATTCCTCGCAGATCAGCTAAAAGAAAAATTTCAACCTCTTACTGGCCTGAGGTAATTCGGGAACCTCAGTTCTACCTCCCATTACCTTGTTTCTCTTATTGACTCAATAGGAAAAATTCTGGAAAAGCCTAATTGCTGCCTAAATTTAATTTTGATTGACCTCCAAAAACAATTTCACCGTGTTAACCACAATATATTACTTCAGAAACTTTTCACTGAATTCAATATTAATTCCTTCCTGGTGAAATTGATTGCCTCCTTCTTATCAAATAGAACAGAGGTAGTCAAATATCAGAATCATTATTCCAGTCCCCCCCCCCCTGTGCACAATGAAGCGCCCCAAGGTACTCTCCTAGGTCCCCTCCTTTTCAAATTATGATTAACAGGCCTCACTAAGGAATTTCCTGGCAGATGGAAATTTGTAGATGACCCAACGTTTGATGAAACCTACTATAGGAATTTAATTAGAAACCATATCTGCATCCTCAATGACATTGCACACGATCCCTACAACTTAGATATAATAGTAAATCGCCGCAAAATCAATGGTAATGCCAATACATATCCTCGAAACTACACCCCGTTTTTGTTAACCCTATCACTCCAGAAATTTCTGTTTTAGCCTTTAGATTAGGCTACTTGGCGTTACATTTTCTTTTAGTTTAAGGTGGGATATCCATGTTAAGCATATCATCCATAGAGCTAGTGCATCTATTTCCCTCCTTAAGCTCCTAAATAAATTAGTGTTCCCCTTCCCATTCTTAAAGGATTTATGCTTTCTTTGTCCGCCCGCATTTTGAATATGCTTGTCCAGTTTGGTGCCCTGTCATCTCTCACGAAGAATCAGAAAAAATAGAATCCGTAAAAAAGAGCCCTGTGAATAATTTTTAAAGAAGCTAATGTTCCATACTCTTTTCTTCTTCCAAAAAACAGTCAGATTGGGAACACTTGAGCCCAGGAGAGTTTCGTTGCGTCTCAGTTTTGCCAAAAAAAAGAAGAAAAAATTCAATAGCAAACCCTCGCACGGAAAATATTATTCCCAATATACAGTCCTCCCCAAATTCCAACCCCCACGGGTTATTTTTGAACCCATTCCTATCTTGTCCCCATTCGGTGCTTTACCTCCAGATATAAAAAATTTTATCCCCTTTATAACGAAAAAATCCGCGAAATATCCCGGTAGTTTTGCTCTTTAATTATTTCGTACTGATGTTGCTCAGGTTTTGTATTTGTTAGCTTATTTTGTCCCCCTCCCTTTTTTATGTATCCTTTTAATTTTTTTCAATTGTATATATTATCTAGTTCTTTTTGTAGTTTAATCCTTTTTTTTTACCTTCTTGACTTAATCTGATAATGCATTTTAATAACTTTGACTAAGGAATGATTTTTCATTCTGTTATTGTTGTTTTGGCATGGCTTGTCAGATTTTAGTTTTCTGGTTTTTTTTTATGATATTTTGGCTTGTGTTGTTTTTTTACGACTCCAAAATCCGAATTCGGCCCTTCAGGGCTTGTGATATAAGTTTTTCGAAATACATACCTTACCTAATCTTGAGTAACTTGTTACTAACCTTATAATCACCACATTTAAGAAACTCATTTACCACACTATTTGCACCATGAGCTTTATTATCCTTTAATCCTTTTAGTACTGTCACTAGTTCTTCCTCACAAAATAAATCTTCCTTCACAACCAAGGTGTGACAGACTTTTTCATTCTCCTCTATATTTTTTCTGTAACTCTATCCGATTTTGCACATTTTCAAAATGTTTAGCCATCTCTCTTTAACTCTTTCCTTATCACTAGTTGAGGCCCCATTCCTATCTTTAACTTGGACTAGTCCAGATTGACTACTCCCTATAGATTTATTAGTATGCCAATATTTTACTATTAAGCCGACTAGCTGCAACTTCTATATCTTCGGTAATTTTATCTATGGCCTCCACTTCACACCTCCTTAGTTCATATTTTAATGCTTTCTCCCACCTCCTTTCGTTCTTATTGTGGCTCTTTTCTCCTGTCAGAAGTTACGAACTCCATAGCAACAACTATCCAGTCAACTTCTTATTTCACTATATTTGTTGGAGTGTGCTACGATAGAGCTGAGTTGCTACTGATATAGGTGTGATGTTGGAGTTTTTATTTTTCTTATGTGAGACATTTGAATGTCAAATAGAAAACTTCAAGTTCAACGTGTTTTTAAATGTTATAGTCTGCAAAGGCAGTGGTAAGTAATAACATGTGAGACTTTAGGTACTTCCGTAGTTTTTTATGAAGTAACTTGTGCTGCTGAGGTAATGTGTTATATTCAAATAGGTAGTGGTCAATGGTTTTATTGTACACTTTAAGAAACCTGCAACATAAGCAGGATAATGGAAGACCCAGGGAGGTGGGAATTTGGAAAGAGAAAGCTTTAAGGTTCAAACAAGGAGCATTTGCACGGATTCTTGTTCATTTTAGACTGATTTTTGAGGAAAGAGGAAAAATTTGGGAAGGAGGCTCCACTATAGGTACTTCCGTAGTTTTTTATGAAGTAACTTGTGCTGCTGAGGTAGTGTGTTATATTCAAATAGGTAGTGGTCAATTTGTATGGTTGATTTTAGGAAGTTTTGACTAATTTTGTTTGTTCGATTATGCATGGCTTGGGATGCATGAAATGTATGAAGATACCCTTAGGTCAAGCTTACTTATCTGTTTGAAACTATGGTGATTGTTTATACCAGGCTTAGTTTGGAAGGCTGAGGCTGAAATTTCAAGACTAGCTCTCGAGTAAGATAGACGGAGAAAACGTGAACATGCTCCTTTCTTGTGCACTGGCTAAAACACACCTCTTGTAAAAAAATCTGTTGCAAAATTGTTACTAAAAAACAGCTGATAAAAATTGGCAGCAAACTGAAGTTGTTTCTCAATTTTGTTGATTACAGGGGTAAGATAAGCGATAATAAATCAAAAAACTTTATTTTGAGTAGTATTTTGAGTAGTAAGATTAGACGGAGAAAACGTGAACATGCTCCTTTCTCGTGCACTGGCTAAAACATACCTCTTGTAAACAAAGCTGTTGCAAAATTGTTGCTAAAAAACAGCTGATACATTCTAAAAACTGGCAGCAAACTGAAGTTGTTTCTCAATTTTGTTGATTACAGGGGTAAGATAAGCGCAAATAAATCAAAAAACGTTTATTTTGAGTAGTCTCACATATACAATAATCTAATCCTTCAAAAAAAAAGCCTTAGTCGTTTAGAGTAACTTTGTTTGAAGCGTTTAGCAATTTTACTAAACATATTTATGCTTTTGATAACTCAGTGCGATTTGTTTTTTTCCAACTGACTTATACTTTGTTCCTCCTACATCAACAGACACAAGAGATGACAATAGAGCCTGTCCATGAAGAGCCATGCACTCTTCATTTATCATAGTTTACTAGGGGATTTCCGTGTAGCTAATAGGCGAGTTCTTGGTCATCATGTTAAGCTGGGATTCTTTCACTTAACCCCAACAGTATCATACTATAATATATGTTGGGATGTGGTACCCATATTTATCAATATTGGTGGCTAGCGGTCTCCAAAATTTCAATAAGCTCCAACATCTTTCTTCGCATATTTCTTGATAAAATGAATTTAAAGACCAAATTTCCCCCATATTGAATTGATTGTGTCTGAAGACCCATCAAGCTTAACTAAGACGTTTACTTCTGTTTCCCAAAAAATTGATTGAGATTCAGTGTCCTATATTGGTAGATGTTCTGATGACGAGAATTCCTGTCGTCCAACACAGACTGAAATGGGCATGGTACCCCAGAAAGCATAACTAGGACACTTACTCTTACTTTTGAACTTTGGTGTAGGTCATTTAATTCCTTTCCTTGGCTGACGCCAAGACAGCACTTCAGAGACCTTTCCTTTCCCTCCTTCTGAATGGTCAGATCTGATTCAGATCTCGAAAATAAATAGCTGAGACTGTCCCCCCTAATTTTAATTTAGTGACCTCTGTAAATCTGACCTCTTTGTATATCCCAATGGGATAAATTTAGGGACCTCCACGTACCGCAAAGGATAGATTTGCTTCTGGTCAAATATGAGTCCCATCTAGGACACTTAATCTTACTTCCCCTATAGAATGATCAAGATCTGATAACCTGTTTTGATAGATATCGTAATAAAAAAACTCGAGACCCTCTTTCCCCGAAGAAGTCTAAGCGGGTATGAGCCAGAACCCCTCCCCTCTATAGTAGGTTTTGCACTTTTAAATATGTTATTTTCTTCATTGGGTAATAATTATCAATTTTTTCATTTGAAAAAGTACTTGTACATTGCTAGGCATAAAAATAATAAAATACAATGCTAAGATGATCAATTTATTAACGAAAATTATCTTCAAAATTATAAAAAGGTGAAACAGGTCGTTCACTATCGGTCCGTTTTTGACTTACAGATTGTCCCTCCAGTAAGCTCAACCGTTTTATAAATATCTAAAGATTGACCGTAGGGAATTTGGTAACCTTTGGCCAGTCCTAGAGGATTCGAAGGAGTTTGACAGTCCATATTTACTTCTTTACGTAAGACTTTATCAACATCTACTGAACTGAAGAAAGCCACAGACTAAAAGAGATAAAATAATTGCTGTTTATGAGTTTTTACACGACTAAAAGGACATACCTGAACGTGATTCATTAAACTCTTACAATCCTAAAAACAATATCTAATACTGTTCGAAATACCAAGTTCAAACCCACAGTGGAAGGAAGAGGAGTTCTAGAAGTTTGAACTTTCCCTCTACTCCTGACATCTATAAATCAAATAAAAGCAAACCTTTCCGGTAAGTTATCACCTGATATTACATAAATATGACTGTGTAGTTAACCCAATTGTATCTTCACCCAACCTTTTTGACCCCTAACGAAAATACTCGCTGCAGTCTGCTTATTAAATAGACAATGCTGCACATTTTACACCGTACACGTCTTTCAGAAGCAATTTGGACATTCATAAAAAAAACACACACGCACACATACACACAAGACAGACTGTTCATATTTGAGTTTGTAATGCTAGACAAAGTAGATTATACATAAAGAAGTTTGTCATAAAAAAGGAATAAATTTAGCTTTAAATAGGCAGTCATGTCCTTAGTTACGCTATTTTCATACAAAACGATAGAAATTAAAATCTTTAGTTTCAATGACGGCGATGATGACAATCCTAAGCCTAGTTCTTCAAGGTTGGGGGATAAAAGTTACTGTTGTCGTATTACCATACAAGTTAAGAGGATGCGGTACCTCAAGAGCGTATCCAGGATTTTTGTTCGGAGGGGGGGGTACCCAATTATTTCCCGTCTTTACAGGTATTTTCGTCCTTACAGGTATTTTTTAGACTAATTTTCAACTCGGTCAAAAATTTCGGGGGGGGGGGGACAAATCCACGGTTGAAAAGCTATATGATTCTAAAATCATATTTTGTAACAAGCTTTATATGTAATTAGCATAGTCATAGAATATATGACCGCACAGAATTATCAATAAATCCCTTAAAGGTTCGAACGATTTTTTCTTTTTTTGCTTTTAATCTTTGTTCATTTCATTAGTGAATTTTACTATTTTTTCATTAAGATTTCTTTTATTTTATATGTTGATATAAAAGCAATTTTTTTTAAAATAAATCAAACAAGAAAATCAGAATTTACTCCTAAAAATTATAGGGCGAACTTAAAAATTAAGACGAGTAGAAAAGCTCATAAAAGATCTCAAACCTAAAGCCAGCTAAAATTATCAAAAATAAAAGACGTGAAAATGAAAACGAGCAGGGAATTCTATAAGCAACGAAGCCAAATTCAGAACTACCAGAAATAGCCACACTAAGTTCCTCAAATCACCAAGCACCTAATGAGTCATTTGTGCTTCACTGATAACTGAATACATTGATCAAATTGGGTGTTTTTTTATTGCCTATCTATTTTTCAATACACTTAAAATGATTAAATTACAAAATCTTTAAAAACTATAAAACAAATTAATAATCACCTATGTTTAATTTAGAGCACTTTTTGCCACCTCTCTAAACCCACAAAAGGCTTGAGTGTCATTTCTACTTTACTTAAAACTCATTGAATAATTCTGAATTAAAAGTTTCTTTTAACCAAATGATTTTCATGTCTATGAAAGGAATGGATCTAGAACAAAAAACACACAAACCATGGTGCACATTAAACAATTAAAAGTAGATTATTACATACTGATTTAGAAAAAAAAAATTCTCGAAGTTTGAATTGCATTTATTTTTCAATGTTGCAGTAAAAACAATACTATTGAATAAATATTCTTTTATCAGTCAAGAAGAAATGACATCCAAAGAAAAGATTTGAGAGAAGCAACAATACACTTACGTGTCCGTTTGAAGTAACTATTAACTGCATTGCTGGAGGAGCCTTTTAGTTTTGTCCTGCATTCTTTTTTCATATGCCAAAAAATTTAACTTATTGTGAGAAGTAAGAGTCCAGCATTAGTGGTTTTTACAGAAAATTTGGATTCCTACCTGGACACAGAATTTGATAATACATTTTGAAAAGCTGCCTATGATTGTTGTCTTTGGCCAAAAAGGACAGTTTTAACAAGTCCTTGAGCTAGGGCATACATTGTGTGAGCCGAAGTGTTATTATTTATTCTACGTCAGAGAAGACTACTGGAAGTTATTCAACCTAGCTTTCATTTCTTCGGGCCATGTTTCTGCTTTCGGGCGGAAAGCTCGGTTTAAGCAAAAAAGCAAACGAGAACCAGTTTCTGATTAGCGTTAACCTCAAATCCAAAAGTACTTCAGATTTGCAAGAATTCATCAGTACAACCCCGAAAATTTTCAAAGAACAATAAATGAAAAAAAATACATATCTAAAAAGGAGCCCGCAGGTGCAAATGTGCTGCCATCTACTTTTCTCAGCTATTACTGTTTGTGATTTTGGTTGAATTTGTTATTTCATTTTGTGTTTTTGGGACTGTGGTAGAGGAATAATGTAAATACCACCTAAGCCTTAATATTTCTCTATTACTAAAGATATTAAATGAAATGTAGTCGGTTATGAATTTGCGCAAAAAGAGCCAAGTTCGGATTAGGTATGAAAACGAGCTAAGTCATTGGATACAAAAAGTTGGCCCATGGTTCCTCCAACAGTCAACTACCCCTATACATCATCCACAACCAGTTTCTTTGCATAAACTAGTTATATTAAATCTTCTTTGAACTAGAATCCCTCAAAGATATTTAATCTATACAACTAAAGAGTCGAAGTTAGCCAGTTGCCCTTCTTACCTTCCCATGCCCCACCCGTTTCAAACTATTTAGCAGAAAGGAAGGCACGTTCTATATTGTTTTAAGTTGAGTCAAGCAAGAAATTTCAATCTGTTTACCCGATGCATAAAGCGAACCCACGGCCCCTCCTACAGCCAACGTTTAAACAGAAAGGCAGACGTGTTGCAGCTTTTTTCAATTGGAATTACATAGCCCCAGAGCCTCTCTGAAATACCCGCCCAACTCGTTATTTTTTATAAGAAAGTTAGGCATGTGACACCTTGTTTGAACCAGAATAATGCAAGGATTTAGAGTCCGTAAAATTGAAGGCACAAAGTAGGCAAGTAGCCCCGGCACCCCTTCCCCTATCCTCACCAAATTTTTCCACAGAAAGGCATGCACGTTCTACCTCACTCGAGGTGAATTTATGCAATGTTTTTTTCAATCGATATAGTTAGAGGCATAAAATGGGCCCATGATTCTTCCGAAATCCTCCTATTTCCTCCGACCGCTAAAATATTTAAAATATAATAAAATAGTAGCTTAGGGTAAACGATTCTTTTCTGGATAAACTTTCTTCAATGTTTCAGTGAAACTAGCTAAGTTATGTTAATGGGATTTTAAGAGATCAGCTCAAACATCAACCCCCCAAAAAAATCTCTGAAAATCTTATTCACCTAGTTAAGTACTTTCTTCTCAAATATTAGCAAAATTTGTTTTCCAGAAAGCAGCTCTCTACCCTTTGTAAGATTTATCCTTAAATAACGAATTCGGTAGCAATTAAACAATACAATGATTTATGACATAAGTGGATGGGTTGGCATATTTTGAACCTGGACTTTTACATTCGAACATTAGCCTTAGATTAGAAATCAATAAGCTAGGAAAGTGATTGATTTCAGTACAAACTTTGTTGCAGAACAACTTTTTTTTTAATATATGCTCCTCAGGGCATGAGCTAGGACTGTTCTACAATATTAGCTCCAGACTTGTAATTAGTAGCATCAAAAATCCTTAAATGCTGAAATAAAAAGCACTGTGAAATATATTGATATAAATCAATGAACGTTGGATATAGAGATTGGTCATTGGCTTCGTATTTTTCCGAATAAGAAATGCATAAAATTTTTCGATCCTGTTGGTCTACCGCGCACAGTCTCCTATTGCAGCCCCTATATTGAGACCTTTCTTGAAAATTAAGGAAGATGTGCAGTTCAAAATTTGAAGAAAGTTCAAGGTTTAAAAAAAGAATGGTCATTAGATGTTTTAGCTATGTTTGGGATATAGGGCCTATTCGATCAATGTGTACTCTAACTGGGTGGTTCTCCCAATTAAGTTCGCAACCCTCTTCCATCTTAGAATGACAAACAGTGATAATGATGAATTATGAAGTGAAAATGAAAGTCAACAGCAATCCCTTTAAAGAAACAGTCGTAGAGCCTCTGAGCTTACCTTTAGAGTTCGTTCTTCAACCTCGTTGAAAGCTTGACAAAAAACTTTGTAAGAATTGTCAGAAAACTGTAAAAAATTTCTTTTCAATCTGACATTGGACGAAAATTAGAAATGACTAAGTGATTGCTCTTAGAATTAATCCAGACCTAATCAAAAGATTAAGGATATTTTAGAAGACTAATTAGCCATCATGAGCAAAAAGGTGTGATACCGTAATGATTCCCCTTTGAATGGAGCTAAGAAAATAGTTTTAGCTACTATATCAGAAGTTTGAAAGTGTCACATGCCACCTTTAGGCATAACAGCGACGATCTTATCTTTAAATCTAGAGGATATATACAAAGGTAATTCAGCATTTAAGAATCAGATAGCACATAGTAGCAGAAAGGGGGGTGCTACTCCGAACCCTCACCCCTGCTGCCATCTACAATTTAGTTTAATGCTGACGGGACATAATTTATTCAAGGATTATCGATCGAGTCTAATCGGGGTAAAGGTCAATCGATTTGCTGTTGTTTGGCCACGTGTAATGACATGAGGGGTGATTTACATAATCGATGGGGGAATTATTGGTTCACGAAGGAGAAATTAAGAAACAAACATGAATTCATTGTTGTTTGGTTAGCCTAACTTGAGAACTTGATTTACATAATCGCTAGGGGAAATTACTGATTCACGAAGGGGGAATTAAGAAACATTATGGCTTCTTTAATCTTAGGTCTGAGGGATAAACGTTCTTTAGGTCAGAGAGAAAAATTAATATTCTATTTTTAAATAGGGCTTCATTGATCTATAGTGTCAGGAATTATAAATGACATCACTTGTTATCTTGGAATTATGTGGGAGTCTAAAGAGATAGAAATTCTATTTTTAAATACGGCTTCACGGAGCTTTAAGTCGGAGAGATAAATTGTTATTCTAACGAAACCTTAATAGTTTAGCTAGGAAAATTTATGAGATGAAGAGATTAACGTAGGAAACGGTTTCCTAGAAATTTGAAATGTGAAAGCACAGAGATGCCCAACAAAAGGAACACGCTGAAATTACGTTTAGGGATTATTTGGGCGAAACCGTTTTAGAGAGGTTATGGAATTATTTCGGCGAAACAGTTAGAGACATTTTAAAAGAAGATTTTAGAAATGGTTTTAGAAGAGAATTTGAGGGTAAAACTCTATGGTCGTTATAATACACAAGTTCCATTTGAACAGTGTTGTGAGGTCCCCGACCCCAACCCCAAAGGGCCCCGATCCCCCTACCCCAATCCAAAGGGTTCCAATCCCCAAACCCCAATCCAGAAGGAACTCCCCGGTCCCCAAAGGTTCCCAGGGCTCCCACCCGGCCACCCAGACCCTCAAAGGCCCTCCCCGGGCCCCCAAAGGCACATCGAGCTCCCAAAAGACCACCGGGGTCCCAAAGGCCTTCACCCGGTCTCCATAGGTCCCCCAGGCTCCCAACTGGCAGCCCCAGGACCCCCAAAGGCCCTCCACCGGTCCCCAATGGTCCCCGAGGCTCCCAAAGGGCCCCGGACCCCCAAAGGCCCTCCCCCCGATCCCCAAAGGTCCACCGGGCTCCCAAAGGACCAATCGGTCCTCAAGGGCGGGCCCCTCCCCCATTGGCCCCAATGGTACCCCTCCCCTCCCTCTCCTCCCCCTCCTCACCGTCACCTCCCCATCCCCTCCCCCTCCCCTCCTCCCCTCCCCATTTTTTTTTAATATTTTTTGTGCATTGAGACACAGAAGGACCCCCTCCCCCGGCCCCCCCCTCAAAGGGCCCCCGGTGCCCGGGCCACCGGACCCCCACAGGCCCTCCCCTGGTCCTCAAAGGTCCCCCGGGCTCCCACAGGGCCAACCGGCCCCCACGGGTCCCCCAAACACCCTCCCCGGGCCCCCCAAAGAGGCCCCGCTCCATTTTTTAATACTTTGTTATTGCTTTATTATATCTTTTTCTGAACAAATTCCATTCATAATGTCATTCCTAAACCCATTTTCCGACCTCAAAGAGTCCCCTCCCAATTCGTAAATACTTTCTTGAATTTTTTAACATGTTTTTTTTTTAACTTTTTACGTATCCTAAAATGACATGAAATATGCTTACGGCTCTACCAATCGCACTCTGTGCTTGTTCATGGACACGACGTGGCTTTCCCACTGGTACTCTATGGCAGGTTATCGACACTACCTAGTTTATTGCATGCATTAAATCAGTATTTTTTACGCAGTGGAAGGATAAAAACACAATTCATATCTATAAAAAAGTGAGGATGAATTATTCGACGAACGTATGTGCACATGAAAAAATTATCGTCGTGTTGAATGCAGACAAGGAGAAATACCTGAACTATGAAACGAGTGCAAGCGGTAACACTATTGGAAATGTATGCATGCGTTGTCATGACAGTGAGAAGTTAGATTTCTTTGGAGTACCCAAGAATTTCAATCGTGTAAACGGTGGATATGCAGGAGTAACATTACCAGAGAAATTAGTGTTCAAAGAGAATGCAAACTTAAAAATAATTGTCGATGATCGGGGACAACTCTTTGCTAGGGTTTCTGGTAACACATTACCTGTTGATAAATCCTATCATCATCTTTCCGGTATTAGCATTTTAAAGAGAACAAGAAGGAGAAGACAAGCATACTCCTGCAATAATGTCATTAATCATATCTTGTCAATATGCCAAAACTGCCATCTATGTAAAAATAATGTGACAGTAGACAGTGAAATCACATGCAGAATAAAAAGGACATTAGCAGACAATATCATCAATGAATATAAAGATAAATTGACGGAAAGTGAAGCGCAAGTGTACTAATAATGTGTAATAATGTATTTAACGTGTTTTTATATTAATATTCTTCATGTCATTATTTCATTAAAAATATTTTATGCATTATTTTGTTAAGTGTTCATTATTTTAGGGTATGCTAGAACGTCAAACGCTCAGAATATCTATTAAAAAGGTCAGAGATGAAAGAAAAAGAATTTTTAGAGATAAAGATACTACTAGCAGTCTCAATTTTTCATAGAAGATAGAAAAGTTCAAGTTCTCTTCTGAATTTTATCAATGAAAATGAAATAAGTTACTTATCAATTCTAATTTCACCAGAGAAAATAAAAAGCTTCCACTTCAGTTTTAAGTTCACCAAGACGTAAAAAATTTAAAGTTCACTTCTAAATTTTTCTGTAGAAGATAGGAAAAGTTATGCTCTGATTATGATTATTTTCCGTGGAGATAAAAAGTTTCACTTTAATTCTAAATTATCTTCAATTTAGTTCCGACCATTCTCAAAGAGTCAAATTTAAAGTTATGTTCCGAATATTTTCCCGAAAGACGAAAAGTTCAACTTTGATTCGGAAATTTCTCAATGAAAATGAAATGAGCTAATGATCATTTCTATTTTCCCAAAATAAATATAAAAATTTTCCACTTCAGTTCAGATTTTTATCAAACAGATGAAAAAATTTAAAATACTGTTCCAAATTTTTCATAGAAGTTAAAAAAGTTCAAGTTCTCTTCTGAATTTTATCAATGAAAATGAAATGAGTTATTGATCATTTCTATTTTCCCCAGATAAAATAAAAAGCTTCCACGCCAGTTTTAAGTACACCAAGACATAAAAAATTTTAAGTTCACTTCTAAATTTTTCCGTAGAAGATAGGAAAAGTTATCCTAAGATTGTGATTATTTTCCATGGAGATAAAAAGTTTCACTTTAATTCTAAATTATCTTCAATTCAGTTCCGACCTTTCTCAAAGATTCAAACTTAAAGTTATGTTCTAAATATAGGCCCGGGAGAAGAAAAGTTCTCCTTCGATTCTGAATTTTATCATTGAAAATGAAATAAGTTATTGATAATTTATATTTTCACAAAATAAATATAAAAATTCTCAATGTCAGTTCAGATCTTTCTCAAACAGATGAAAAAATTTAAAATACTGTTCCAAATTTTTCATAGAAGTTAAAAATGTTCAAGTTCTCTTCAGAATTTTATCAATGAAAATGAAATAAGTTACTGATCAATTCTAATTTCACCAGAGAAAATAAAAAGCTTCCACATCAGTTTTAAGTTCACCAAGACATAAGAAATTTTACGTTCACTTCTAAATTTTTCCGTAGAAGATAGGAAAAGTTATCCTAATATTGTAATTATTTTCCTTGAAGATGAAAAGATTCACTTAAATTCTAAATTTCTTAAATCCTGAAATGACATGAAATATACTTATGGCTCTGCCAATCGTACTCTATGCTTGTTCATGGACACGACGCGGCTTTCCCACTGGTACTCTATGGCAGGTTATCGACACTACCTAGTTTATTGCATGCATTAAATCAGTATTTTTTACGTAGTGGAAGGATAAACACACATTTCATATCTGTAAAAAAGTGAGGATGAATTATTCGACGAACGTATGTGCACATGATAAAATCATTGTCGTATTGAATGCTGACAAGGAGAAATACCTGAACTATGAAACGAGTGCAAGCGGTAACACCATTGGAAATGTATGCATGCGTTGTCATAACAGCGAGAAGTTAGATTTCTTTGGAATATCGAAATCATTCAAAATTGCTCAAGGTGGATATGCGAGAGTGAGTGCACCAGAGATGATAGTGCTAAAGGAGAATGCCAGCTTAAAAATAATTGTCGATGATCGGGGACAACTCTTTGCTTACAGTTCTGGAAGCACGATACCTATTGATAGATCCTATTCCCATCATTCTGGTATTACTATTCAAATGAATGCAAAGAAGAAAAGAAAGGCCTACTGCTGCACTAGTGTAATAAATCATATCATGTCTACCTGCCAGAACTGCCATCTATGTAAAAATAATGTGAGAATAGACAGTGAAATCACAGGCAGAATAAAAAGGACATTAGCAGACAATATCATCAATGAATATAAGGATGAATTGACGGAAAGTGAAGCGCAAGTGTACTAATAATGTGTAATAATGTATTTAACATATTTTTATATTAATATTCTACATGTCATTATTTCATTAAAAATATTTTATGCATTATTTTGTTAAATGTACATTATTTTAGGGCAAGCTAGAATGTCAAACGTTCAGAATATCTATTGAAAAGGTCAGAGATGAAAGAAAAAGAATTTTTAGAGATAAAGATACTACTAGAAGGCTCAATTTTTCATAGAAGATAGAAAAGTTCAAGATCTCTTCTGAATTTTACCAAAGAACACAATTTCACTTCTAATTTCACCAGAGAAAATAAAAAGCTTCCACTTCAGTTTTAAGTTCACCAAGACTTAAAAAATTTAAAGTTCACTTCTAAATTTTTCTGTAAAAGATAGGAAAAGTTATGCTATGAAATGCAGGAGTTGGAATATTTCAGTAGTGTTTTGTTGTGCTTTGCCATATCACAGTTACATTGTCTTAATTTTTCAAATTTCATTTTGAATTTCTGTCGTGAAATGCAAGAGTTGGAATATTTCAGTAGTGACTTGTTGTGCTTTACCTTCTCACAGTTACATTATCTTGATTTTTCGAAGTTCATTTTGAATTGCTGTCATGAAATGCAAGAGTTGGAAAATTGGGGTCTTAGTCCACCAGCTCAGTATTGAGGTCCCAGTCCACCAGCCTGAACGGTGGAAATCCACTAGCTCAGAAGTGGGGTCTTAGTCCACCAGCCTGAATGGTTTAAATTCACTAGCTCAAAAGTGGGGTCTGAGTCGACCAGCCTGAATGGTGTAAATTCACTCACTCAGAATTGGGGTCTTAGTCCACCAGCCTGAATTATTGAAATTTACTAGCTCAAAATTGGGGTCTTAGTCCACCAGCCTGAATGGTTGAAATTCACATTAGACGAGGTTACGTGCGCACACACACACGGAGAGAGACGACTAACACACAGGGACAACACACACAAAGAGACGACACACACAGAAAGAAACTTAATTACAATATGAATATGATCAGGAATTGTTTACAGGTCAGGTTGGCTGAGTAGTTAAGGCGCTAGACTCAAGATCCGGTCCCCATACGGGGTCGTCGGTTCGAACCCCACACCTGACAATTTTTTTGCTTATGTACTTTTTTTCTTTCATTATGTCTTGTGATTTCACTAAAAAACTTCTGTAAAAGGATTTATGCAGAACCTAAATTGTTAGTGCCTTTAATAGATTAAATAAAAGAAACTAGAAAAGTGCAAAATGTTCAAATTCTCTTCTGAATTTTCTTAAAGAAGAGAAAAAAGTTAGCTCAATTCTGAACTTTACCAATTAAACTGAAGTACAATATGAATATGATCAAGAATTGTTTACAAGTCGGGTTGGCCGAGTGGTTAAGGCGCTAGACTTAAGATCTGGTCCCCATACAGGGTCTTGGGGTAGAGCCCCAAACTTGAAATTATTTTTTTTATTCTAATTCTATAGAAACAGCGTATATTTCTGTCCGTTTAAGTTTTGATGTTAGTGTTGTCAGCCAAAAGCTATGACCTTGAGAAAAATACTTGAGAAAATCGCCTGATTATCGAAAAATGGGGAAACATCCTCCAAAAGTCGACAGGAATGCACCCCTCTAGCGCTTTGTCGGATATGTTTAATAAAATATGCAAAGTCGACATAGCTTTATTTCATTTTTTTAAGGTTAATTTAGACGAGGTTCTGAATTTTCTTAAAGAGAAAAAGTTAGCTCAATTCTGAACTTTACCAATGAAACTGAATTACAATATGAATATGATCAAGAATTGTTTACAAGTCAGGTTGGCCGAGTGGTTAAGGCGCTAGACTTAAGATCTGGTCCTCATATGGGGTCGTGGGTTCGAGTCCCACACCTGACAATTTTTTCTTATTCTAAATCTATAGAAACAGCCTCTATTTCTGACCGTTTAAGTTTTGATGTTAGTGTTGTCAGTCAAAAGCTATGACCTTGAGAAAAGAGCTTGAGAAAATCGCCATGATTATCGAAAAATGGGGAAACATCCTCCAAAAGTCGACAGGAATGCACTCTCCAGCGCTTTGTCGGATATGTTGAATAAAATATGCAAAGTCGACATAGCTTTATTTCATTTTTTAAGGTTAATTTAGACGAGGTTACGTGAATGAAAATGAAAAAGCTCACACTTCAGTTCTTAATTTCTCAAAGACATAAAACATTCAAATTTATCTTCTAATTTTTCCAAGAAAATAAAAAGGTTCTACTTCAGTTCTGTTTTTTCTCAAAGAGATGAAAAATTTAAAGTTCTATTCTAATTTTTAAATTAAATTTTAGCTCCTTTGTCTTATGGATTTACCCCTCAAATTTTTAAATTAGAAAATGAGGGACTCGTTCTATTATTAAAGACGATCGTTCAAACTCGTTCATCTAACCTCCAAAACGATAGGTTAGGTTAGGTATAAATAAATATTAATAAATAAATAGAAACATTTCTACATGTTTAAGTTGGGTTAGGTTAACTTATCATGAGCGCCCATGATAAGTTAACCTAACCTTTTCCGGCGAGTATGGTTAGGTTAGGTTAGGCTAGATTAAGTTAGGTTAGGTTAAGTTAGGTTAGGTTAGCCCACATACGCTTCACTTAGGTTAGCTTAGGTTAGGTGTGAGACAGGCCAAAAGTTATGTGTATTATTAGGTTAGGTTAGATTAATTTAGGTTAGGTTAAGTTAGGTTAGGCTAGGTTAGCCTACGTACGCGCGCGTACGTAGGCCAACCTAGCCTAACCTGACCTAACCTAACCTAACCTAATCATACACCTAACTTTTTGCCTGTCTCTCACCTAATCTAAGCTAACCTAAGTGAAGCGTACGTGGGCTAACCTAACCTAACTTAACCTAACCTAACTAATCTAGCCTAACCTAACCTAACCATACTCGCCGGAAAAGGTTAGGTTAACTTATCATGAGCGCTCATGATAAGTTAACCTAACCCAACTTAAACATGTAGAAATGTTTCTATTTATTTATTAATATTTATTTATACCTAACCTAACCTATTGTTTTGGAGGTTAGATGAACGAGTTTGAACGAATGTCTTTAATAATAGAACGAGTACCTCATTTTCTAATTTAAAAATTTGAGGGGTAAATCCATAAGACAAAGGAGCTAAAATTTAATTTAAAATTAGAATAGAACTTTAAATTTTTCATCTCTTTGAGAAAAAACAGAACTGAAGTAGAACCTTTTTATTTTCTTGGAAAAATTAGAAGATAAATTTGAATGTTTTATGTCTTTGAGAAATTAAGAACTGAAGTGTGAGCTTTTTCATTTTCATTCACGTAACCTCGTCTAAATTAACCTTAAAAAATGAAATAAAGCTATGTTGACTTTGCATATTTTATTCAACATATCCGACAAAGCGCTGGAGGGAGGCATTCCTGTCGACTTTTGGAGGATGTTTCCTCATTTTTCGATAGTCATGGCGATGTTCTCAAGCTTTTTTCTCAAGGTCATAGCTTTTGGCTGACAACACTAACATCAAAACTTAAACGGACAGAAATAGAGGCTGTTTCTATAGATTTAGAATAAGAAAAAAATTGTCAGGTGTGGGACTCGAACCCACGACCCCATATGAGGACCAGATCTTAAGTCTAGCGCCTTAACCACTCGGCCAACCTGACTTGTAAACAATTCTTGATCATATTCATATTGTAATTCAGTTTCATTGGTAAAGTTCAGAATTCAGCTATTTTTTTTCTCTTCTTTAAGAAAATTCAGAACCTCGTCTAAATTAACCTTAAAAAAATGAAATAAAGCTATGTCGACTTTGCATATTTTATTCAACATATTCGACAAAGCGCTGGAGGGGTGCATTCCTGTCGACTTTTGGAGGATGTTTCCCCATTTTTCGATAATCAGGCAATTTTCTCAAGCTCTTTTCTCAAGGTCATAGCTTTTGAGTGACAACACTAACATCAAAACTTAAACGGTCAGAAATAGAGGCCGTTTCCAAAGATTTAGAATAAGAAAAAATTGTCAGGTGTGGGACTCGAACCCACGACCCCATATGGGGACCAGATCCTAAGTCTAGCGCCTTAACCACTCGGCCAACCTGACTTGTAAACAATTCTTGATCATATTCATATTGTAATTCAGTTTCATTGGTAAAGTTCAGAATTGAGCTAAATTTTTTCTCTTCTTTAAGAAAATTCGGAATAGAATTTGAACATTTTGCACTTTTCTAGTTTTTTTTTATTTAATCTATTAAAGACCCTAGCAATTTAGGTTCTGCATAAATCCTTTTACAGAAGTTATTTAGTGAAATCACAAGACATGATGAAAGAAAAAAATTACATAAGAAAAAAATTTCAGGTGTGGGGTTCGAACCCACGACCCCGTATGGGGACCAGATCTTGAGTCTAGCGCCATAATCACTCGTCCAACCTGACTTGTAAGCACTTCCTGATCATATTCATATTGTAATTCAGTTTTATTCTGTGTGTGTCGTCTCTTTGTATGTGTTGTCTCTGTGTGTTTGTCGTCTCTCCCTGTGTGTGTGTGCGCACGTAACCTCGTCTAATGTGAATTTCAACCATTCAGGCTGGTGGACTAAGACCCCAATTTTGAGCTAGTGAATTTCCACCATTCAGGCTGGTGGAGTAAGACCCTAATTCTGAGCTAGTGAATTTCCACCATTCAGGCTGGTCGACTGAGACCCCAATTTTGAGCTAGTGAATTTCCACCATTCAGGCTGGTGGACTAAGACCCCAATTCTGAGCTAGTGAATTTCCACCGTTCAGGCTGGTGGACTGAGACCTCAATACTGAGCTGGTGGACAAAGACCCCAATTTTCCAACTCTTGCATTCCATGACAGAAATTCAAAATGAACTTCGAAAAATCAAGAGAATGTAACTGTGAGAAGGTAAAACAGAGCAAGTCACTACTGAAATGTTCCAACTCTTGCATTTCACGACAGAAATTCAAAATGAAATTTGAAAAATTAAGACAATGTAACTATGATATGGTAAAGCACAACAAAACACTACTGAAATATTCCAACTCTTGCATTTCATAGCATAACTTTTCCTATCTTCTACAGAAAAATTTAGAAGTGAACTTTAAATTTTTTAAGTCTTGGTGAACTTAAAACTGAAGTGGAAGCTTTTTATTTTCTCTGGTGAAATTAGAAGTAAAATGTGTTCTTTGGTAAAATTCAGAAGAGATCTTGAACTTTTCTATCTTCTATGAAACATTGAGCCTGCTAGTAGTATCTTTATCTCTAAAAATTCTTTTTTCTTTCATCTCTGACCTTTTTAATAGATATTCTGAACGTTTGACTTTCTAGCATGCCCTAAAATAATGAACACTTAACAAAATAATGCATAAAATATTTTTAATGAAATAATGAGATGTAGAATATTAATATAAAAATATGTTAAATACAATATTACACATTATTAGTACACTTGCGCTTCACTTTCCGTCAATTCATCTTTATATTCATTGGTGATATTGTCTGCTAATGTCCTTTTTATTCTGCCTGTGATTTCATTTTCTATTCTCACATTATTTTTACATAGATGGCAGTTCTGGCAGGTAGACATGATATGATTTATTACACTAGTGAAGCAGTATGCCTTTCTTTTCTTCTTTGCTTTCATTTGAATAGTAATACCAGAATGATGGGAATAGTATCTATCAATAGGTATCGTGCTACCAGAACTGTAAGCAAAGAGTTGTCCCCGATCATCGACAATTATTTTTAAGTTGGCATTCTCCTTGAGCACTATCATCTCTGGTGCTCTCACTCTCGCATACCCACCTTGAGCAATTTTGAATGATTTCGATAGTCCAAAGAAATCTAACTTCTCGCTGTCATGACAACGCATGCATACATTTCCAATAGTGTTACCGCTTGCACTCGTTTCATAGCTCAGGTATTTCTCCTTGTCAGCATTCAATACGACAATGATTTTATCATGTGCACATACGTTCGTCGAATAATTCATCCTCACTTTTTTACAGATATGAAATGTGTGTTTATCCTTCCACTGCGTAAAAAATACTGATTTAATGCAAACAATAAACTAGGTAGTGTCGATAAACTGCCATAGAGTACCAGTGGGAAAGCCACGTCGAGTCCATGAAAAAGCACAATGTATGATTTGCAGAGCTGTATGCATATTCCATGTCATTTCAGGATTTAAGAAAATTGGAATTAAAGTGAAACTTTTTCATCTTCATGGAAAATAATTACAATCTTAGGATAACTTTTCCTATCTTCTACGGAAAAATTTAGAAGTGAACTTAAAATTTCTTATGTCTTGGTGAACTTAAAACTGACGTTGAAGCTTTTTATTTTATCTGGTGAAATTAGAATCGATCAGTAACTTATTTCATTTTAATTTATACAATTCTGAAGAGAAATTGAACTTTTTTAACTTATATGAAAAATTTGTAACAGTATTTTAAATTTTTTCATCTGTTTGAGAAAGATCTGAACTGAAATTGAAAATTTTTATATTTATTGTGTAAAAATATACATGATCAATAACTTATTTCATTTTCAATGAGAAAATTCAGAATCGAAGTAGAACTTTTCTTCTCACGGGCAAAGATTTAGAACAGAACTTTAAGTTTGACTCTTTGAGAAAGGTCGGAACTGAATTGAAGATAATTTAGAATTAAAGTGAAACTTTTATCTTCATGGACAATACTCACAATCTTAGGATAACTTTTCCTATCTTCGACTGAATAATTTAGAAGTTAACTTAAAATTTTTTATTTCTTGGAGTACTTTAAACTGGCGTGTAATCTTTTTATTTTATATGGTGAAAATATAAATTATAAATAGATCATATAATTTTAAGGTATAAAAATAATAATATAAATTTAAAATTTTTAACTTATATTAAAAATTTTTAAAATTATTTTAAATTTTATAATATGTTTGATAAAAATCTGTCATTATGTGGAAAATTTTTATATTTATTTTTTGACAATAGACATGATCAATTGCTCATTTAATTTTCATTGATAAATTTCCGAATATAAGTTTAACTTTTTGTCTTCCTTGACATCGTTTGGAACATAACTATAACTTTGCCTCTTTGAGAAAGGTAGGAAGTTAATTGAAGATAATTTATAATTAAAGTGAAACTTTTATCTCAACGGAAAATAATCATAGGAGAACTTTTAATATATTCTATATAAATATTTATAAGTTATACTCAAATTTTTTAAGTATTGGTTAAAATAAAAATTAAGTTTAATACTTGTTTTAATTATACTTTTTAATTAAATTATTTAATATTAATTTATAAAATAAATAATATACATTGAATTTATATATATAATATTAAAAAATGAGACTTCTATTAGTATCTTTATATCTAAAAATTATTTTTCTTTCATCTCTGAGATTTTTAATATATATTATGAACGTTTGACTTTCTAGAACACACTAAAATAATTAACACTTAACAAAATAATTCATAAAATATTTTTAATGAAATAATGACATGTAGAATATTAATATAAAAATAAGTTAAATACATTATTACACATTATTAGTACACTTGCGCTTCACTTTCCGTCAATTCATCTTTATATTCATTGATGATATTGTCTGCTAATGTCCTTTTTATTCTGCCTGTGATTTCACTGTCTACTGTCACATTATTTTTACATATATGCCAGTTTTGGCATATTGACAAGATATGATTAATGACATTATTGCAGGAGTATGCTTGTCTTCTCCTTCTTGTTCTCTTTAAAATGCTAATACCGGAAAGATGACGATAGGATTTATCAACAGGTAATGTGTTACCAGAAACTCTAGCAAAGAGTTGTCCCCGATCATCGACAATTATTTTTAAGTTTGCATTCTCTTTGAACACTAATTTCTCTGGTAATGTTACTCTTGCATATCCACCGTTTACAAGATTGAAATTCTTGGGTACTCCAAAGAAATCTAACTTCTCACTGTCATGACAACGCTTGCATACATTTCCAATAGTGTTACCGCTTGCACTCGTTTCATAGTTCAGGTATTTCTCCTTGTCTGCATTCAACACGACGATAATTTATTCATGTGCACATACTTTCCTCGAATAATTCATCCTCACTTTTTTACAGATATGAATTGTGTGTTTATCCTTCCACTGCGTAAAAAATACTGATTTAATGCATGCAATAAACTAGGTAGTGTCGATAACCTACCATAGAGTACCAGTGGGAAAGCCACGTCGTGTCCATGAACAAGCACAGAGTGCGAGTGGTAGAGCCGTAAGCATATTTAATATCATTTTAGGATACGTAAAAAGTTAAAAAAATACCATGTTAAAAAATTCAAGAAAGTATTTACGAATTGGGGAGGGGACTCTTTGAGGTTGGAAAATGGGTTTAGGAATGACATTATGATTGGAACTTGTTCAGAAAAGATATAATAAAGCCATAAAAAAGTATTAAAAAAATGGACAAGGGACTCTTTGGGGGGCCCGGGGAGGGTGTTTGGGGGACCCTTGGGGGCCGGTTGGCCCTTTGGGAGCCCAAGGGACCTTTGAGGACCCGGGGAGGGCCTTTGGGGGTCCGGTGGCCCGGCGCCGGGGGCCCTTTAGGGGGGGGGGCGGGGGGAGGGGTCCTTCTGTGTCTCAATGCACAAAAAAATATTAAAAAAAATGGGGAGGGGAGGAGGGGGGAGGGGAGGGGGAGGGGGATGGGGAGGAGGGGGAGGGGGAGGGGACAGTGAGGAGGGGGAGGAGAGGGAGGGAGTGGGAGGGGTACCATTGGGGCCAATGGGGGAGGGGCCCGCCCTTGTGGACCGATTGGTCCTTTGGGCGCCCGGTGGACCTTTGGGGTTCGGGGGGTGGGCCTTTGGGGGTCCGGGGCCCTTTAGGAGCCTGGGGGACCTTTGGGGACCGGTGGAGGGCCTTTGGGGGTCCTGGGGGGCCAGTTGGGAGCCTGGGGGACATTTGGGGACCGGGTGAAGGCCTTTGGGACCCTGGTGGTCCTTTGGGATCTCGATGTGCCTTTGGGGGCCCGGGGAGGGCCTTTGGGGGTCTGGGGGGCCGGTGTGGAGCCCTGGGAACCTTTGTGGACGGGGGGGTTCCTTCTGGATGGGGGTATGGGGATTGGAACCCTTTGGATCGGGGTAGGGGAATCGGGGCCCTTTGGGGTTGGGGTAGGGGACCTCACAACACTGTTCAAATGGAACTTGTGTATTATAACGACCATAGAGTTTTACCCTCAAATTCTCTTCTAAAACCATTTCTAAAATCTTCTTTTAAAATGTCTCTAACTGTTTCGCCGAAATAATTCCATAACCTCTCTAAAACGGTTTCGCCCAAATAATCCCTAAACGTAATTTAAGCGTGTTCCTTTTGTTTGGCATCTCTGTGCTTTCACATTTCAAATTTCTAGGAAACCCTTTCCTACGTTAATCTCTTCATCTCATAAATTTTCCTAGCTAAACTATTAAGGTTTCGTTAGAATAACAATTTATCTCTCCGACTTAAAGCTCAGTGAAGCCGTATTTAAAAATAGAATTTCTATCTCTTTAGACTCCCACATAATTCCAAGATAACAAGTGATGTCATTTATAATTCCTGACACTATAGATCAATGAAGCCCTATTTAAAAATAGAATATTAATTTTTCTCTCTTACCTAAAGAACGTTTATCCCTCAGACCTAAGATTAAAGAAGCCTGAATGTTTCTTAATTCCCCCTTCGTTGACCAGTTATGCCCCCGAGCTATTATTAAAGAAAAGTTTTCATGTGAAATTAAACAAACATTAATTCATCCACGTTTGTTTCATAATTCCCCCATTCGTAAATCACTAATTCCCCCATCGAGGATGTAAATAACCCCAATTGTGATTAAACCTGAAAAAACGACAGCAAATCGATTGCCCTTTAACCCGATTAGACTTGATAAATACTCATTGAATAAATTATGTCCTGTCAGCATTAAACTAAATTGTAGATGGCAGCAGGGGTGAGGGTTCGGAGTAGCACCCCCCTTTCTACTCATAGTTCTCAATAAGAGCAAAAGAAAAAGGGAAGAAGAGCACTGCAACAAAACAGACAAAACTTAAAACGGATTAAGTCCATTTTAGAAGACTAGATAAACATCAGGAATGTGTTAAAAAAAAACAGTCAATACGTAAAAAACCACTATATTGTATGGTTGTAACGTTAAAGTAAAAAATCGATGCATACCGATGGGTGCATCGGGAGAAAAACAGCAATAGTGGGAAGGCGCAATTGACCGAGTCTCTATAACCAACTGAAGCGTAAGCTAAGGTAAAGCAAGAATTAGAACGGGCTAAAACGGGTAAATTTGAGAAATTCTGCACTAGGCTATTCAGCATATGGTAATAAGGTTTCGACAACGTCTATTAATTTTTTTAGAGAATCTGAAAAATTAGGTTTGTCTGACTAAATTGCTTCTACCTTGTGTGTACGGCTAAAATCCCATAACTTATCCTGTTTAAACACCTCATCAGTTTTTATTGTTCACAAGGTAGAGAAGTGGCAACTAATTTTGTTTCATTGATTGAACTGGTTACCCAATGACGGCTTAATTGTGCAGGAAATACGAACTTGGAATAAAGTAATTAGGGGCTTTATTTACATCTCCATTGGCCTTACTACTAAGGGGATTATCCCCCTAACAGGAAAATGCTTGCACGTTTATATAATTTTTGAATTGATATACAGCTTTCATAGAAGAGACTGAGCCCTTTTTAGCTCTTTCCTATTCTCGCTTGCACCAAAGAATTGTCTTTGATTCTCTTGTGCTCAAAATTACCTGTGGTAAGTCATTCATTCCCAGCTTATGAGCAAACATAGCCCGAGTCCAGAGATTCGTTATCTGTAAAGCAAGTGCCGCCCTGTATCTGTCTTCACTGCAAACCAAGTATCGCACCTGAAAATAATTCAGACTGTTAAATGAGTATCTGTCGTTTTGTTTTCTAGATTTATTCATCTTCAGTAATATATTCAGTATATTTATTCAGTATATATATATATATATATATATATATATATATATATATATATATATATATATATATATATATATATATATATATATATATATATATATATATATATATATATATATATATATATATATATATATATATATATATATGCTTTGATATATTACAAATGTGAAAAAAATATAAATACAAATAATTCGTAAAAATCTAGGCTTTTCGAGTAAATAGGTCGACTTAAAGCCCCCCACCCCTCCCTTATAAGTTCCTGAATAGAATTTGGCAATATTTTGTATTTCATACCAATATTTCATACCATTTAACATTATATACTTAGCTAAAAAAAAAATTACCAAGTCAAAACTAAAGTTCAACAGAAGTGAATTTTTTTATTTTCAATAAGGAAGGTACGTGGTACTATCATTTAAGAAAAATATTCACCCAAATATTTTTTGCGCAATAGCTTTTTTGATGCTGAAAATCATTACTTTTCGATTAATAATTTGTTTGTTACTGTAGTGTCGTCTAGAGCCCAGAAAATTTAATAGGAAAAAAAAAAGTAAAATCATCAAATAAAGCATTGGCAGAAAAGGCGAAAGAGAAAAAATCTTTTTGAGTTTTGCGTACAATCGGCATTAGAAGGTTTCTTTAAATCATCAAATGTTTTTTTTTTTTCTTTCTAAGAAAAAATTAAATTCTCTTTCTCTTTTTTGTCAAGATTTTTTTATACTATTTATATGGCGACTAAAAAGGCTGAGGATATTAAGGTGAAATTTTCAGTAAATTTATTGGGAAAAGTTGAACTAAATCAAAACAAAGTATGTGCATACTGAATGTCAAAAGGGAATATGAGCCAAACCTTAGATTTAGCGTATTAGCGTGAAACTTCCAGGGCATGATGAGGAGGATGTTCAACTGGCCAAAAGGCACTATGTGCATACTACCACTGCTATTACTGTTACTACAATAAGTAATACAACAACTACTACTACTACTCCTACTAGAACTATTATGACTCCAACTACTACTAAGAATAAGGGTAAGACGGCTAAAATGTCACGGAATATTGAGGAAAAAGTTCAACTAAATCAGAACACGCTCTGTGCATGAAGTTTGTCAAAGCGACGTATAGCATTAATTGCTTAGGGTATTAAACTGGAACTTTCAGGGAATGACAAGGGGGATGATGAATTGACGAAACGACAATATGTGCACGCTACTACTACTACTACTACTACCACAACCGCTACTTCTATTGTGACTACTACTAAGGGGAAAATCTTTAGGAAAATGTTAAGGGGGAAGTTGAACCATATTAAAACACACTGTGTGCAAAGAGGGTCAAAAGGACGCATCATCAATATCTTAGGAATGGCTTAGAGTATTAAAGTGAAACCTCAAAGGCATGCTGAGGGGGATGTTCGACAGACCAAAAGGCAATATATACATATTACCACTGCTACTAAAACTACTTATATCACTACTACTACCACTCCTAATTGACCAATTATGACTCCAACTAATTCTAAGGCTAAGGGTAAGAAGGTTAAAATTTCAGGGAATATTTAGGGAAAAGTTGAACTAATATAAAACACAATCTGTGCATGAAGATTGTCAAAAGGATGTATCTCAGGAATGGATTAGGGTATTAAATTGGAACTTTCGGGGAATGACGAGGGTTATAATCAACTGATGAAATAGCAATATGTGAATGCTACTATTCTTGCTACTACTACTATCACTACTACTACTACTACTACTACTAGAGCTACAACTTCCAGGACAAGGGTAACTAAGGTGAAAATTTCAGGGAATATTGAGGGGGGAATTTGAATTAAATTAAAAACTATGTGCAAACAGGTTGTCAAAAGGATGTACCAGAAATATCTTGGTAACGCCTTAGAGTATCAAGAAAAAACTGACCAAAAGGCATTATTTACGTTGCTACTACTGCTACTAGCACTACTGATATTAATGTTGCTGCTACTACCACTACGGCTGAGGGTATGAACGTGAAATTTTTAGGTAATAGGAAGGGGGAAGTCGAACTAAATCAAAACACAATATAAGCATGCAATATGTAAAAAGGGCGTATCAGCAATATGTTAGGAACGGTTGGAGCATTAACTTGAAACTTATAAGGCTTGTTGTGGGGGATGTTGAACTAACCAAGAGGCAATATTAGCATTTTACTACTACTACTACTACTACTGCTACTACTGTTACTACTACTAGTACTACTTCCCTGGGGGATTTTCAGCGAGGATGAAATTGTCAAGCGGGGGATGGAGGTATGTTACACGGGAGAAACTTTTCTTTGAGGAACTTTCCGCTTGAGAGGGAATTTTCCACAGAGAGATGCTGAATTTCTCTGCAGTATTTAAAAACTGATCAGAAATTAAATAAAAAAGAAAAAGATTATTTAAACTAAAACTAAGGAGCAACATTGAAACTTAAACAGAATAAAAATTATTCTGTATATAAGGGGAGTTGTCCCCTCTTCAATACCTTGCTCTTTACTCTAACGTTTGGTTTTCTGTCCATATTCTTTAAGAACAACTCCTGAGACACGAGGACCATTTAATTAGAATAAGAAGCTTTTTTTAAATTCTAAGATACTTTAGCGTGAAGAACGAGGTACTGAGGAGGGGATAACCCCCTCATATACATAATTTCTGTTCGTTTAAGTGTTAATGTTGTTTACTTTACTTTGGAAAACTTCTTTTTTGTAAAAAAATTTCTAATTAAATTTTTTTATATTTTAATTGGTATAATATAAGTAACAGTTTATTTTTAACCCACATCACATAAAATATATTTTGTTATTGGTTACTATAATTTTTTTTAACAACTTTCAGTTTTTCTGCTAAAGGATTAAAATGTTGGATCGTAGTAGTAAAGCATTAATAGATATCACAAGTGATTGCGTAATATGCCTTACCAGGGTCAGTCACCTATTACTACGAACGGTACATGCCTTACCAGACGGGTTTTCTGAGGTAACACCCATTTTTAACAGTTTCAATTGCACAAGGAGACAGGTTTCTGGTGGGTATAGAATTTGAGAGTTGATAAAGTGAAATTATGACACTATTCTAGTTTTTCTAAACCGGTATTTCCTATAACTTAATAAAGGGTTAAGGTGATTAGCGATTACGAGCGAGGATAGTACGAATTGCTTGTGAAAAACCCGGATGAATTAGTTGAAAATAAAGTTTAAGAAGAAATGTCTGAAAAGTAACGATAGAATGACATTGTGACTTGACCTCGCTTTAGCTCTCCGATGTGGTCTGTATAATACACAAGTAACGTTTGAAAAGTATTGTCAATTTAAAAAGAAATGGCTGAAAAGTGTTTTGAGGGAGATGGGTTGCATGGAGGGTTGAGTTGCATGAGGGTTCAGTTAAAGGGGGTACAGTTACACGGGGGTTTAGTTAAATTGTTTTGAGTTGCACGAGGGTTCAGTTAAAGGGGGTATAGTTACACAGGGGTTTAGTTAAATTGGGTCGAGTTGCACGAGGGTTCAGTAGCACGAGGGTCCAGTAACATGGGGATTCAGTTGTACAGGGTTTCGGTTATACAAGGGTTCAGTTACATGGAGGGTTCAGTTGCACGAGGAGGGATTTGCGAATTGTAGGAGGTGGGATGATAGTGTACTGTATAATGCACAAGTGATGTTTTGGAGAGTATTGTCAATTTAAAATAGTTTGGAAATAAAAAAAATTAACAAGAAATGGCTGAAAAGTGTTTTGAGGGAGATAGGATTGCATGGAGGGTTGAGTTAAACGAGGGTTCAGTTAAAGGGGGTACAGTTACACGGGGGTCTAGTTAAATTGGGTTGAGTTGCACGAGGGTTCAGGAGCACGAGGGTTCCGGAGCCCGCGGGTTCAGTGGGCCAGGGTGGCGAGTAGACAGGGGTTCAGTGCCAGGGGGGGTCCAGGTGCACGGGGGTTGAGTTAAATGGGGCTTGAGTTCCACGAGAGTAGTGCTTTGTCGTGGTTTAGCTTCTCACAGTTACATTCTCTTGATCTTTCAAAGTTCACTTTGATTTTAGTTACATGGGGGGGCTCAGGGGCACGGGGGGTGAGTTAAATGGGGCTTGAGTTCCACGAGAGTAGTGCTTTGTCGGGGTTTAGCTTGTCACAGTTACTACATTCTCTTGATCTTTCAAGGCTCACTTTGATTTTATTTCATTGATTCTTTTTGTTTGCATGTCCGGGCTGGTGTTTGCAAGTCCAAGTTGGGTATTCAGACCTACGTTTTTTTAGATTTTCGTGGGTGTTTTAATGTTTTGCCGAAAAAAAAACATAGTTTTACCCTAAACGCCTCGCTCTTTACGCTAAATTTTTTTATTGTTATAAAAATTAGAATTGTGAGAAAGTCAAGCTTTAACGTAAAGAGCGATTCGTTGAGGAGGGGACAGCCCCGTTCATAAACGGAATAATTTCTATTCGTTTTAAGTTTTGAAATCATTCCTTACTTTCAGTTAAAAAAAAATTTTTTTTTACTTAGCTAATAATGGAACATTTAGTGTTTTTTCTAATTTAAGCATTTTCTTAAGAAAATGGCCCATCTGGAAGAAATATAGCCTTAGTTAGTTAAAACTGCACATAAACTCTTGATTTTTTGTCGTGTTAATTAGATAATAAAAGAAAATTTTGTTTTCTTTCCTAATTTAGTGTGTTTTCTTAAGAAAATGCCCCATCTTTAACAAATTTTGCCTTAACTAGTTAAAACTGTGCATAAATTCTTCAATTTTAGTTATGTTACTTAGCAAATAAAGGAACATTTGGTTTTCTTTCCTTATTTATGTGTTTTCTTTTGTTTGCATGTGTGGGCTGGTGTTTGCAAGTCCAAGTTGAGTTTTCAGACCTACGTTTTTTAGATTTTCGTGGGTGTTTGGATGTTTTGCCGAAAAAAAACATAGTTGTACCCTCAACGCCTCGCTCTTTACGCTAAATTTTTTTATTGTTTAAAAAAGTATAGTTGCGAGGAAGTCAAACTTTAACGTAAAGAACGATTCGTTGAGGAGGGGACAGCCCCGTTTATAAACGGAATAATTTCTATTCGTTTTAAATTTTGAAATCATTCCTTACTTTCAGTTAAAAAAAACTTGTTTTTTAGTTAGCTAATAATGGAACATTTAGTATTTCTTCCAATTTAAGCATTTTCTTAAGAAAATGGCCCATCTGGAACAAATTTAGCCTTAGTTAGTTAAAACTGCACATAAACTCTTGATTTTTTGTCGTGTTAGTTAGATAATAAAGGAACATTTAGTTTTCTTTCCTAATTTAGTGTGTTTTCTTAAGAAAATGACCCATCTTTAACAAATTTTGCCTTAAATAGTTAAAACTGTGCATAAATTCTTCAATTTTAGTTATGTTACTTAGCTAATAAAGGAACATTTGGTTTTCTTTCCTTATTTATGTGTTTTCTTTTGTTTGCATGTCCGGGCTGGTGTTTGCAAGTCCAAGTTGGGTTTTCAGACCTACGTTTTTTAGATTTTCATGGGTGTTTGGATGTTTTGCCGAAAAAATAAAAACATAGTTGTACCCTCAACGCCTCGCTCTTTACACTAAATTTTTTTATTGTTTAAAAAATTAAAGTTGTGAGAAAGTCAAACTTTAACGTAAAGAGAGAGTCGTTGAGGAAGGGACAGCCCCCTTTCATAAACGGAATAATTTATATTCGTTTTAAGTTTTGACATCGTTCCTTACTTTCAGTTTAAAAAAACTTGTTTTTTTTACTTAGGTGCTAATGGAACATTTAGTATTTTTTCTAATTTAAACGTTTTCTTAAGAAAATGGTCCATCTGGAACAAATATAGCCTTAGTTAGTTAAAACCGCACATAAATTCTTGATTTTTTGTCGTGTTACTTAGATAATATAGGAACATTTGGTTTTCTTTCATAATTTAGTGTGTTTTCTTAAGAAAATGCCCCATCTTTAACAAATTTTGCCTTAACTAGTTAAAACTGTGCATAAATTCTTCAATTTTAGTTATGTTACTTAGCTAATAAAGAAACATTTGGTTTTCTTTCCTTATTTATGCGTTTTCTTAAGAAAATGGTCCATCTTTAACAAATTTAGCCTTAGCTAGTTAAAACTGCACATAAACTCTTGATTTTTTGTCGTGTTACTTAGATAATAAAGGAACATTTGGTTTTCTTTCCTAATTTAGAGTGTTTTCTTAAGAAAATGATCCATCGTTAACAAATTTTGCCTTAACTAGTTAAAACTGCGCATAAATTCTATTGCAGTTTCTATAAGAATGAATGAATTTCAAAATCAATTTAATTTTCATATGAATACTTTTCATTTAAGCTTAAAATACGCTAAAAGACAGTTCCCGTGAAATTATTGTAGTTTTCTATAAAAATGATCGATTTTCAAAATCAAAGAAAATGGCCAATCTTTAACAAATATAGCCTTAGCTAGTTAAAACTGCGCATAAATTCTTGATTTTCATTCTAACTTAACTTGTAGGAAATAATCGAGTCAAACTCAAAACGAGCAGAAATTAACATGAGTTGGGTGCAAAAATCCCCTATGTCTCCCCAATTTAATTTTCTTTAATATGAATACTTTTCATTTAAGCTTAAAATATGCTAAATGACGGTTCCCGTGAAATTGTTGCGGTTTTCTATAAAAATGAACCATTTTCAAAATCAAACAAAATGGCCTATCTTTAACGGATATAGCCTTAGCTAGTTAAAACTGCGCATAAATTCTTGATTTTCATTCTAACTTAACTTGTAGGAAATAATCGAGTCAAACTCAAAACGAGCTGAAATTAACATAAGTTGGGTGCAAAAATCCCCTATGTCTCCCCAATTTAATTTTATTTCATATGAATACTTTTCATTTAAGCTTAAAATACGCTAAGACGGTTCCCGTGAAATTATTGCGGTTTTCTATAAGAATGAACGATTTTCAAAATCAAAGAAAATGGCCTATCTTTAACGGATATAGCCTTAGCTAGTTAAAACTGCGCATAAATTCTTAATTTTCATTCTAACTTAACTTGTAGGAAATAATCGAGTCAAACTCAAAACGAGCAGAAATTAACATAAGTTGAGTGCAAAAATCCCCTATGTGTTATATTTAATTAGCTGTTTGGGGTTTTCAGACATAGTTTTTTAGATGTTCATGGGTGTTAGGTTCCTGGATGATTTTATGACTCCTCCCCCCAATGAATTCAGATGGTCTTAGGACTCATCCCCCTAGCCATAACTGCATTCAACCTTGAGTAAAGAAATAAAAGTCTGATGAAGTGTTTTTCCACTTAACAACTATATTAATAACTTCAAAGATGATGGGACTGTATGAGAGAGAATATAACAGTTACCGAGAGTTCAATGACTCCTCCCTGCAATGACTTCCAAGGGTTTTATGTCTCCTCCCCACAATGAATTCAGATGGTTTTAGGACTCATCCCCCTAGCCAAAAGTCCATTCAACCTTGAGAAAGATATAAAGTTTGATGAAGTATTTCTCTACTTAACAACTACATTAATAGCTTCCAAGATGATAGGAATGTATGACACAGGATTTATCAGTTTGAAAAAATCATCTTGTGGTGCTATATTTGAATGTGCATTTTTATTATTGTCTATGGAACTCGAAGAAATTGACTGTTATCATGGGATAGTGAACTATAACATGTTTGAGTATGATAAAAGCTTGTGGACTACTACATTACGTCATATAAACAGACTGGGATTCTACGATAGAGTGATTACACCACTTAATAATGCTAGTCAGGAACTGAGAAATGTTCAGGAGGAATTCAGTGAAATTTGCAGCTTTTTCGGGGTTGAAGCGCTCTACGTAAAGGGCAATGTACCTACAGATAAAGTTTTAATTCAAAATTGTGACCCTAGGATTCCACTTTTCAATCGAGAAGAGTTTAAGTGTCCTAAATTTGAAGGGGGTTATCTCCGTCCTGAAGACGAGGTTAGGTTCTTCGCACAGTGGATACCTAAGAACATAACTGATCTTGATAAATTCGTAAGACATTTTAAACACTATTCTATACCATGGGACCATCGATTTTGTTTGTTTAAGATTTAACATCAATTTATATTTTTATGTAAAAAGTTGTTGTTTTTTTTTTTTTTCTCAAAAAAAAAATCTGTTAATAAGTTTAAGAAATAAATAACTTTAGTATTAAACCGTATTTATTCTTTATAATATTTCTATTGTAAGCAATTAAAAAACTCTTTCCTGAACTCACCTATTGGATACACAATACAGAAACTTCATTTAAGAAATTATGAAAAAATTGTAAGTAAGTAGCAAATTCTTTCTTGAACTCACCTGCTGGATAAACAAAGACATTTCGTTCAAGAAATTATGACAAAATTCTAAGTAAGTAACAAACTCTTTATTGTTTACACGACTTAGATACACGATGTAGAAATTTAATTCAAGAAATTATGAAAAATTCTCAGTAAGTAACAATTTCTTTCTTGAAGTCAACTCTTGGATTCACAATACGGAAATTTCATTCAAGAAATTATGAAAATATTTGTAAGTAAGTAACAAGCTCTTTATTGGTTTCACCTCTTGAATATACAGTACAGATACTTCATTCAAGAAACGTGATTAAACACGTTTTGAAACTACATGCTATTTGCATGCCTTTCCTTGGCACCTTTCCAAACGAGCGGGGATTCCCCACTGGTTCCTACACATTACAAAAAAGTGAGCAGTACGAAAACTCCACGTTTTCAACCAGACTGGTTTTTTAGACAACACACCCACAGAGATGACACACACAAAGAGACGAGACACGCACAGACACGACACACAAACAGAGTCATAGTGAGAGAGATATCCAAAAAGTTGGGTTGATCTAGGTTCACTTAGAGTGGCGCGCCACTCTAAGTGAACCTAGATCAACCCAACTTTTGGATATCTCTCTCACTATGACTCTGTTTGTGTGTCGTGTCTGTGCGTGTCTCGTCTCTATGTGTGTGTCATCTCTGTGGGTGTGTTGTCTAAAAAACTAGTCTGGTTGAAAACGTGGAGTTTTCGTACTGCTCACTTTTCGTAATGTGTAGGAACCAGTGGGGAATCCCGCTCGTTTGGAAAGGTGCCAAGGAAAGGCAAGCAAATAGCATGTAGTTTCAAAACGTGTTTAATCACGATTCTTGAATGAAGTATCTGTACTGTATATTAAAGAGGTGAAATCAATAAAGAGCTTGTTACTTACTTACAAATATTTTCATAATTTCTCGAATGAAATTTCCGTATTGTGTATCCAAGAGTTGACTTCAAGAAAGAAATTGCTACTTACTGAGAATTTTTTCATAATTTCTTGAATTAAATTTCTACATCGTGTAGCTAGGTGAAAATTGTTTGTGATAAAGAGAAAAAAAGTTACTTACTTGCGATTATTTTCATAATTTCTTGAATGAAGTATCTGTACTGTATATCCAAGAGGTGAAATCAATAAAGAGTTTGTTACTTACTTACAAATATTTTCATAATTTCTTGAATGAAATCTCCGTATTGTGTATCCAAGAGTTGACTTCAAGAAAGAAATTGTTACTTACTGAGAACGTTTTCATAATTTCTTGAATTAAATTTCTACATCGTATATCTAACTCTTGAAAACAATTAACAGTCTGTTACTTACTTAAAATTTTCTCGTAATTTCTTGAATGAAATGTCTTTTTGTTTATCCAACAGGTGAATTCAAATTCTTGAATGAAGTATCTGTACTGTATATTCAAGAGGTGAAATCAATAAAGAGCTTGTTACTTACTTACAAATATTTTCATAATTTCTTGAATTAAATTTTCTTATTGTGTATTTAAGAGTTAACTTCTATAAAGAAATTGTTACCTACTGGGATTTTTTTCATAATTTCTTGAATAAAATTTCTACATTATGTAGCTAAGTGAAAATTGTTTGTGATAAAGAGAGAAAAAAATCTAATTACTTGCGTTTTTTTTCATAACTTATTGAATGAAGTATCTGTACTGTATATCCAAGAGGTGAAATCAAAAAGAGCTTGTTACTTACTTACAAATATTTTAATGATTTCTTGAATGAAATTTCCGTATTGTGTATTCAAGAGTTCATTTCAAGAAAGAAATTGTTACTTACTGAGATTTTCTTAATAATTTCATGAATTTAATTTTTACATCGTATATCTAACTCGTGAAAATAATAAAGAGTTTGTTACTTACTTAGAATTTTGTCATAATTTCTTGAAGGAAATGTCTTTTTTGTTTATCCAACAGGTGAATTCAAGAAAGAATTTGCAACTTAGTTACAATTTTTTCATAATTTCTTTAGTAAAATTTCTGAATTGTGTATCCAAGAGGTGACTTCAAGAAAGAATTTGTTACTTACTTACAATTTTTTCATAGTTTCTTAAATGAAGTTTCTGCATTGTGTATCCAAGAGGTGACTTCAGGAAAGAGTTTATTACTTGCTTACAATTTTTTCATAATTTCTTAAATGATAATTCCATATTGTGTATTGCATCTCCAAGAGGTGACTTCAGGAAAGAGTTTTTTACTTGCTTACAATTTTTTCATAATTTATTGAATGAAATTTCCGTATTATATATCTAAGAGGTGAAAACAATAAAAAGTTTGTTACTTACTTGCGATTTTTTCATAATTTCTTGAATGAAGTATCTGTACTGTGTATCCAAAAGGTGAAATCAATAAAGAGTTTGTTACTTACTTACAAATATTTTCATAATTTCTTGAATGAAATTTCCGTATTGTGAATCCAAGAGTTGACTTCAAGAAAGAAATTGTTACTTACTGAGAATTTTTCATAATTTCTTGAATTAAATTGTTATATCGTGTATCTAAGTCGTGTAAACAATAAAGAGTTTGTTACTTACTTAGAATTTTGTCATAATTTCTTGAACGAAATGTCTTTGTTTATCCAGCAGGTGAGTTCAAGAAAGAATTTGCTACTTACTTACAATTTTTTCATAATTTCTTTAATGAAATTTCTGTATTGTGTATCCAAGAGGTGAATTCAAGAAAGAGTTTGTTACTTACTTACTTACAATTTTTTCATAATTTCTTTAATGAAGTTTCTGCATTGTGTATACAATAGGTGACTTCAGGAGAGAGTTTGTTACTTGCTTACAATAGAACTATTCTAAAGAATAAAGACGGGTTAAGCTTAAATATATTTATTGATTAAATTTATTAACAGATTTTTTTTTTGAAAAAAAAAAACACAACAACAAATGTTTACATAAAAATAGTACTTAGAGTTCACTCTTAAACATCCACAAACGATGGTCCCATGATATAGAATAGTTTTTACCATGTCTTATGGATTTATCACGATCAGGTATGTTCTTAGGTATCCACTGTGCGAAGAACCTAACCTCGTCTTCAGGAAGGTGATAACCCCTTCAAATTTAGCACACTTAAACTCTTCTAGATTCAAAAGTGGAATCCTAGGGTCACACTTTTGAATTAAAACTTTATCTGTAGGTACATTGCCTTTTACGTAGAGTGCTTCAACCCCGAAAAAGCTGCAAATTTCACTGACTTCCTCCTGAACATTTCTCAGTTCCTGACCAGCATTATTAAGTGGTGTAATCACTCTATCGTAGAATCCCAGTCTGTTTATATGACGTAATGTAGTAGTCCACAAGCTTTTATCATACTCAAACATGTTATAGTTCACTATCCAATGATAACAGTCAATTTCTTCGAGTTCCATAGATAATAATAAAAATGCACATTCAGATATAACACCACAAGATGATTTTTTCAAACTGATAAATTCTGTGTCATACAGTCCTATCATCTTGGAAGTTATTAATGTAGTTGTTAAGTAGAAAAATACTTCATCAAACTTTTATATCGTTGCTCAAGGTTGAATGGAGTTATGGCTAGGGGGATGAGTCCTAAAACCATCTGAATTCATTGTGGGGAGGAGTCACAAAACCCTTGGAAGTCATTGCAGGGAGGAGTCATTAAACTTTCGGTAAATGATAAATTCTCTGTCATACAGTCCCATCATCTTGGAAGTTATTAATGTAGTTGTTAAGTAGAAAAATACTTCATCAAATTTGTATATCTTCACTCAAGGTTGAATAGAGTTACGGCTAGGGGGGTGAGTCCTAAAAACATCTTATTTCATTGGGGGGGAGGAGTCATAAAACCCTCCAGGAACATAACACCCATGAACATCTAAAAAACTATGTCTGAAAACCCCAAACAGCTAATTAAATATAAGACACAGGGGATTTTTGTACTCAACTTATGTTAATTTCTGCTCGTTTTGAGTTTGACTCGATTATATCCTACAAGTTAAGTTAGAATGAAAATCAAGGATTTATGCGCAGTTTTAACAAGCTAAGGCTATATCCGTTAAAGATAGGCCAATTTCTTTGATTTTGAAAATGGTTCATTTTTATAGAAAACCGCAATATTTTCCCGGGAACCGTCTTTTAGCATATTTTAAGCTTAAATGAAAAGTATTCATATTAAAGAAAATTAAATTGGGGAGACATAGGTGATTTTTGTACCCAACTTATGTTAATTTCTGCTCGTTTTGAGTTTGACTCGATTATTTCCTACAAGTTAAGTTAGAATGAAAATCAAGAATTTATGCGCAGTTTTAACTAGCTAAGGCTATATTTGTTAAAGATGGGCCATTTTCTTTGATTTTGAAAATCGTTAATTTTTATAGAAAACTACAATAATTTCACGGGACCTGTCTTTTAGCGTATTTTAAGCTTAAATGAAAAGTATTCATATGAAAATTAAATTGATTTTGAAATTCATTCATTCTTATAGAAACTGCAATAGAATTTATGCGCAGTTTTAACTAGTTAAGGCAAAATTTGTTAACGATGGATCATTTTCTTAAGAAAACACACTAAATTAGGAAAGAAAACCAAATGTTCCTTTATTATCTAAGTAACACGACAAAAAATCAAGAGTTTACGTGCAGTTTTAACTAGCTAAGGCTAAATTTGTTAAAGATGGAGCATTTTCTTAAGAAAACGCATAAATAAGAAAAGAAAACCGAATGTTCCTTTATTAGCTAAGTAACATAACTAAAATTGAAGAATTTATGCACAGTTTTAACTAGTTAAGGCAAAATTTGTTAAAGATGGGGCATTTTCTTAAGAAAACACCCTAAATTAGGAAAGAAAACCAAATTTTCCTTTATTATATAAGTAACACGACAAAAAATCAAGAGTTTATGTGCAGTTTTAACTAGCTAACGCTATATTTGTTACAGATGGGCCATTTTCTTAAGAAAACACTTACATTATAAAAAATACTAAATGTTCCATTATCACCTAAGTAAAAAACAAGTTTTTTTTTAAACTGAAAGTAAGGAACGATGTCAAAACTTAAAACGAATATAAATTATTCCGTTTATGAAAGGGGGTGTCCCTTCCTCAACGACTCGCTCTTTACGTTAAAGTTTGACTTTCTCACAACTTTAATTTTTTAAACAATAAAAAAATTTAGCGTAAAGAGCGAGGCGTTTAGGGTAAAACTATGTTTTTTTTTCGGCAAAACATCCAAACACCCACGAAAATCTAAAAAACGTAGGTCTGAAAACCCAACTTGGACTTGCAAACACCAGCCCGGACATGCAAACAAAAGAAAACACATAAATAAGGAAAGAAAACCAAATGTTCCTTTATTAGCTAAGTAACATAACTAAAATTGAAGAATTTATGCACATTTTTAACTAGTTAAGGTAAAATTTGTTAAAGATGGGGCATTTTCTTAAGAAAACACACTAAATTAGGAAAGAAAACTAATTGTACCTTTATTATCTAAGTAATACGACAAAAAATCAAGAGTTTATGTGCAGTTTTAACTAACTAACGCTACATTTCTTCCAGATAGGCCATTTTCTTAAGAAAACGCTTACATTAGAAAAAACACTAAATGTTCCATTATTAGCTAAGTAAAAAACAAGTTTTTTTTAACTGAAAGTAAGGAATGATGTCAAAATTTAAAACGAATAGAAATTATTCCGTTTATGAAAGGGGCTGTTCCCTCCTCAACGACTCGCTCTTTACGTTAAAGTTTGACTTTCTCACAACTCTAATTTTTTAAACAATAGAAAAAATTAGCGTAAAGAGCGAGGCGTTTAGGGTAAAACTATGTTTTTTTTTCGGGAAAACATCCATACACCCATGAAAATCTAAAAAAACGTAGGTCTGAATACCCAACTTGGAATTGCAAACACCAGCACGGACATGCAAACAAAAAGAATCAATGAAATAAAATCAAAGTGAACTTTGAAAGATCAAGAGAATGTAACTGTGACAAGCTAAACCACGACAAAGCATTACTCTCATAGAACTCAAGCCCCATTTAACTCAACCCCCGTGCAACTGAACCCCCCCATGTAACTAAAATCAAAGTGAACTTTAAAAGATCAAGAGAATGTAACTGTGACAAGCTAAACCACGACAAAGCACTACTCTCGTGGAACTCAAGCCCCATTGAACTCAAGCCCCATTTAACTCAACCCCCGTGCAACTGAATCCCCCATGTAACTGAACCCCTGTATAACCGAAACCCTGTACAACTGAACCCCCGTGCTACTGAACACTCATGCTACTGAACCCTCGTGCAACTCGACCCAATTTAACTAAACCCCCGTGTAACTGTACCCCCTTTAACTGAACCCTCGTGCAACTCAACCCTCCATGCAATCCCATCTCCCTCAAAACATTTTTCAGCCATTTCTTGTTAAATTTTTTTTATTTCTAAACTATTTTAAATTGACAATACTCTCCAAAACATCACTTGTGTATTATAAAGTACACTATCATCCCATCTCCTCCAATTCGCAAATCCATCCTCGTGCAACTGAACCCTCCATGTAACTGAACCCTTGTATAACCGAAACCCTGTACAACTGAATCCCCATGTTACTGGACCCTCGTGCTACTGAACCCTCGTGCAACTCGACCCAATTTAACTAAACCCCTGTGTAACTATACCCCCTTTAACTGAACCCTCGTGCAACTCAACCCAATTTAACTAAACCCCCGTGTAACTGTACCCCCTTTAACTGAACCCTCATGCAACTCAACCCTCCATGCAACCCATCCCCCTCAAAACACTTTTCAGCCATTTCTTTTTAAATTGACAATACTTTTCAAATGTTACTTGTGTATCATACAGACCACATCGGAGAGCTAAAGCGAGGTCAAGTCACAATGTCATTCTATCGTTACTTTTCAGACATTTCTTCTTAAAACTTTATTTTCAACTAATTCATCCGGGTTTTTCACAAGCAATTCGCACTATCCTCGCTCGTAATCGCTAATCACCTTAACCCTTTATTAAGTTATAGGAAATACCGGTTTAGAAAAACTAGAATAGTGTCATAATTTCACTTTATCAACTCTCAAATTCTATACCCACCAGAAACCTGTCTCCTTGTACAATTGAAACTGTTAAAAATGGGTGTTACCTCAGAAAACCCGTCTGGTAAGGCATGTATCGTTCGTAGTAATAGGTGACTGACCCTGGTAAGGCATATTACGCAATCACTTGTGATATCTATTAATGCTTTACTACTGATCGTAGTTTATATTTTGGACAAAATTTTATTATTCAGTCTAAATTTTTGGTCAACTGAAGTTTTTTGCAAAGAATTTTTAATAATGATTTTACTATAGATTTTTGATTGGATACAAAGGAGGATTATTGTTCATATGAATTAAAAACGAGCTTAATTTTTGTTCTTCTGTAGGACTGATACAATTCTGACCCCCATCACTCTTAAGAATGCACACGTCTTAATCCATCATTTTGCGAATAGAATATTTTTATGTTACATTCTGTTGTAGCTATTCGTTTGCTTAAATAAACTCATGTAATTATTAATGGTCATTCCTTAAAAAGAATTGTTTTTGGTTGTCTTAAAAATAGGATATCACGAATCAATAAAACCAGACTTTCCTTAAGTTTGTGTATTAATTGAGGTTCCCTTGGCCTTGATTTTTAATTGAGGTTTCTACAAGGCCAGAAATTTCAAAGCAGAACAACGTGAAAAAAAAATTCACAGTAAGATTCGATACAGCCACATTTTTCTTCCAAAGTGCATTGTTCTTGTCAAATCCCCTTTGGTCCAGTCTACTTACCCTGGCATTTTCACACTCTTCGGTGAAATACAATTTTGGGCTCATTTTGGGGTTTTACGAATCAATACAATCCACTTTTTCCAAAACATTTTTTTCCTCCTAGGTTTGCTTGGCCCAGTATACATAACAAGTAAGTTGTAAGCCGATCGGAGACAAAACAAATATACAATAATTATAACAATTTATAAGAAAATATAATAAAAAATATGCATAATATATAAAATATATAAACAAATATAATAAGTTTTTTTCCATCACTTTTGACTTCATTAAGGTCCCCTTGTTTTCATTAAGGTTCCTTCATTAAGGTCCACATGCCCCGTAAGCCTAAGCCAATCTTAGAAAACAGAATTTGTAGGCCCAATTTCAGGTGTCACACATAGATACTACCAATATTCAAAACGTTTAGTTTCTATTGGAGTCTACCTTGCTGTGTTTACATACCCTGTAAGTTACAAAACAAATTTTGGGCCAATTCTTAGGCAGCACAAACCGATTACGTCAAAACTAGTTTTAAATTTGTTTTCTGCATAAGGGTGTACCGAACCAAGAAACTTATGACTGTCATTTTCAAGCTGTTTGGAGAAACGAAGCTTAGGAGAGGGTGCATTCGAACGAAAATTAAAAGTTACAGTGCCCTTTTTAAGTGACCAAAAAGATTGGACGGCAGCTGGGCCACATCTCATATCTATATTTTCTCCAAGATTATCTGATCAAAATTTTGAGAGAGCCATTTTGTTCAGTATAGTTGAAAGATCCATTAATATACGGAATTCATTTTAATTGTCTTACATTCTCTTTGCCAAATTTTTCATGTGGAGATGTTCCGGGGGAATTATCCAGGGGCTTTTTACCGCGTGCTTGTATTTCTGGGAAATAATTCCCACGGAAGGGGGCATTTCTGAAGAGATCGAGAAACCGATTACAGATTAAATTCTTATTCAAACGAACGAATGCTAAGGAGAATTTTTCAGGCTGAATCGTCCGCAAGCAATTTTATAGGGAGGGGGAATTCTCAGCTAGGATGGAACTTTCTGGAGAGAATTTGATGGGGGGGGGGATGAGCACATTATGTTGGACGAAATTTTCACGAAAGAGTTTTCCGTTAGAGGGAAGGGAATATTTCATAGAGGGTGAGCCTAATTTACCGGCATTTTTTGAAAACGAACAGAAACTATTCCATATATGAAGGGTTACCCCCTCCTTGCTCTTTACGCTAAAGTTTAACTGTTTGTCCCAATATTTTAAGACCGTCTACTGAAACGCGGGGGCCGTTTAAATAGAATAGGAAGCTTTTTTAAAAGTGCTAACAGCTTTAGCGTAAAGAGCAAAGTATTAAGGAGGGGGCAACCCTTCATATAAGAAATAAATCTGTCAAAATGAATATGCAAATTTTGTTTTAATTTTTCATATACGGTTGATTTCCGGGAAATAATTTCCACGGAAAGGGGCATTTTTGGAGTGATCGAGAAACCGACTAGAAATTAAGGTCTTATTCAAATGAAAGAATGTTAAGAAGAATTTTTCCGGTTGAATCGTCCACAAGCAATTTTACAGGGAGGGGGATTCCCAGCGAGGATGGAACCGTCTCAAAGAAATTTGACGGGAGGGGGGTGCACTTTACATTGGATAAAGTTTCCATGTAAGAGTTTTCCGTGAGGGGGAGGGGTATATTTCATAGAGTGTGAGGCAAATTTACCGGCATTATTTGAAAAACGAACAGAAAATATGTCATATATGAAGGGTTGTCCCCCTCCTTAATACCTTGCTCTTTACTCTAAAGTTTGACTGTTTGTCCCAATTTTTTAAGAGCGTCTACTGAAACACAGAGGCCGCTTAATGAGAATAGGAACCTTTTTTAAAAGTGTTAGCAGCTTTAGCGTAAAGAGCTAGGTAGTGAGGAGGGGGCAACCCTTCATATACGGAATAAATCTGCACAAATTAATATGCAATTTTGTTTTAATTTTGCATGTACGGTGAGCCAAATTCAAACCTGCATTAGTTGAAAACTTCCAGAAATTAAATATAAAAAAATCAGTTTTTTACCTGGAAGTAAGGAGCGGCATTAAAGCTTAAAACGAACATAAATTATTCCGTATACGAAGGGGGCTGTCCGCTCCTCAACATCTTACTGTTTACGTTAAATTTTTTATTGTTCTAAAAACTAGAGTTGTGACAAAGAGTCAAACTTTAGCTTAAAGAGAAAAATATTGAGGAGGGGGCAACCCTTCATATATGAAATAATTTCCGTTCGTTTCAAGTTTTAATATCACTCCTTACTTTCAGTTAAAAAATCTTGTTTTTTTTATTTAGTACTCACTCAGGTACGCATGTCATTTGCAAAGTAGGCCTATACCCTTGAGAAACTATAGAGATCCCGCCCTAGCGAACGATCCTTAAGAGCTCCTAGCTGATTGGACAACCAAGACTAAACCCGGCCGTCTTTTCTACTAAAACATATCTGTGAACAATGGGTATTTACATAAGTGAGGGCCCTTGCCCCTAGGGTTTTGGGGGTAATATCGACCCCAGAGGTTTAATTATTAAGAACATTTGACATTCCTGAAAAAACTTACTAAATATAGTTTTTGGTAAAGTATCGTAGCAGAAAACGGGGTTCAGCCCAGGTAGCAGAAAAGGGCATGGGAGGGAGGCTGGTAACCCTTCAATCCTTTTCAGCCTTAAAAGGGGCACCATAGCTTTCAATATCTAATCGAAAGAGGCCCTTCGAAAGTTTCTGTGAACATATCTTTCATACGGAAAGGTGGAAGAAAACTGTTTTTGGCCTTTCCTGACTTTTTTGGCCCTGTTTTGAGGGGGTTAACCAATATTTTATCTTTTGTTGTTCATTAAGATCCTCTTAGCCTAAAAACATAAGGATACAAGTTTGTTAAGGTCCTTGCACCAGAGGCTTGGGGGTGGGGGGTCATGTCATCCACGGTGGCATATTTAGCAGATCTTTCGTCAATTTGAACGAAATGCCTATATAAAAATTTTGACAGATGTCTCGTGAGTTATGAGAGGGTCAGGCAGCAAAAAAGGTACGGGAGGTGGCTGATTACCCTCCAATCACTTTCAACTCTTACAAATGTACTAAAAATTCAATTTTTAATCGAATGAGCCCCCTTGAAAATTTCTAAGACCACCCCTTCCAACGAAGTGGCCGGAGAAAAAAATAATACATTGAAGGCATATGGTTCTTTACTTAGGCAACACCAGAGCACTGCAAGTGATATATCATTAATAAAATGATGACACTGATATTTTGATGAAAACATCGTTAGTAGTATGACTTGCTTTTACTAAGGAATAAGATCGATTGACTCTTGGACAAGTCAAAGATAGTCTCTCACCTAAAAATCCAAACAAACTGAGGTAAGTCATTTTAAGTTTAGTAGACATTGCGCCAAAAAAGCCATGTACATAATACTATATAAAAAAGTAATGATATGAGCGGAAGTTTAAATACACTTACTGTTCAAAAAAAAATCCTTACCGCTTCTATAATTCAGTAACTAAAATATTACCTCATCATGTATGCTGATGCAAAATCGGCCAGAAATAGAAAATTTGTCAAATAAGTATCGCATCGAGACGAGCATTAAATGGAGATAATCCACAGCTGAACTTTGAACGACCCAATTCACACGACTAGTCATGAACTGTAAATAAAACAAATTCATCGAATTTTTTTTTAATTGTGGATTGCGACAGTTTCCATATGAAGAAAAGATAAACTTAAACCATAGCAAAGAAGAGTGTCATATTATAATCCTATTGGTTAAGCATCCCCAACGTCGAAAATAGCCTTATTAGTTAGTCAAGAAGAGTAATCAGTTAAAGATAATTTTCCTATTCACACACACTCAAAAGGCTCTTTACCAGTGGTGTCAATTCACAAAAATGTAGGGGCGGAGGACAAAAGGTAATTTTAAATGTCTAGGGGGGGGGCAAGTTTGTTTTTTTTAAATTTTTTCGATTTTTTTTAAATCTAGGGGGAGAAATCTAGGTAGGACAGAGGCCTCAAACTGACACCACTACCTATTGCGAAGCAACAAGCTTTATTTTAATTTTAAAAGACATTAAAACATAGAAAAATAAGAAACTAAGGGAGTGAAATTTTCCTTATCTTTCAAATAGTTCGCCTGTTTTTCCAATGTCACGGTAACGAAACTTTTCCTGATATGAAAATCGTTAAACAGAGAAGAAAAGTTAGTCTGAAGTTTGCAAAACACCCAGCAGGTTTCCAGACGAAAAAATTATAGACTAATAAATCGTACAACACAAAACGAAACAGGCGCTCCATAAATATACTTCATGCAATGACAGAAGATCATGCCATGTCAGAAGAGTGTAGAACATAGTGGTACAAAAGGCAATAAATCGAGTATTTTTGGCTCTTGAATGTTTTTCTTGATGGGAAGAAAATATTTCTTCTCACCTTCAAGAAAATATTTTCAATAGAAAATATTTCTTCAAGGAAGACCTGAGACCAACTCAATGAAGTTGATATCAAAGTTTTTAATTCCAATTTTTGTTTATATCTAGTATTAAAACTTAGATTTTAATAGACTTTTCTGAAAGTGTATCTTGTCATAAGCGCATCCATCGGAGGAGCTGTCAGATCTCAACAAAACTTCAGAGAAAGTAGGGGCTAGTGCTTAAGACTGGCCAATTATTAGTCTGGTTACAATTTGAACACTGCGAAGAGAGGGATTTTCTGAAATGTTTTTCACAAAAACATCAGCAAGAAGAGGTTGTTGGGTTTCAACAAGAGCTGGAGATAGGTAAGAGCTACCATCCAAGCTTTGCGATGTGGCGATCAGAACTTACTTATTTACTTTCGGCGGGCACTAAATGATCTGTCCTGCCCGTCACCGAAGAACTTTGGAATGACTTCTAACGACAATGTTCTTTCGATCACCTGCAGCTTCTTCGGCAATCTTCAGCCAGTCCCTGTCCCCTCTTCGAGCATTCTCCCAGAAATCCCCCACCAGCTCCAGATTTGTCTAGAATTTTGGTCATAGGTTCTTCTTTCGATCTCCTTGTTTTCGTTTCCACGAGGATGCAGTGTTGGCAAACAAGGACGTCTCGACATATCGTGCAGGCGGAACGACACAAAGTATAGCCAAAAAGCTTTAAATGACGTCTTTTTATAATGAGTGAAAGTACTCCTGATAGGTCACAACACCTACTAACTTCACTAATTGGGATTCCTTTCAACCTTTTGATTCGGAATAAATAACGCAGGCAAGGGCGGTCGAGCACGTCCAAAATTTTCACCTCTTCTACTTTCATCAGCCATACCTCACAAGTGCATAGTAGTAGAGGATGGACAGTTACAACATAAACTCTGAATTTTTTTCCAAAATTATCCTACTTGATATACTAATAATGTAAGGACACCTCAAGTTGCTAGAACTAGATCTTTATTTTCAATGCGTCATTTTGGGCCAAATGTTAGGAATAATTTACCCGAATCTTTAAAAAAATGATAATATGTGTGATTTCCTTAGAGACCTCAAAATAGTTTGTCTCCGGTTGTATTGTTTTTTAGGTATAGTTAAATTGGGATTGATCTGCTCTCAAGTCTCCCACAAAACAAAGAGAAAGAAATAGTTTTGTTTTTTGTTTTGTTGGATGGAAGCAGGGTTTTGAGTGTGTTGGTAAACATAATGAATAGTTAGTAGGTAGCCTACGGTTGTTGCGGCGAGGAGTAGAGTAAATACAGGATATTTTCTCTTCTTTCTTTTCCTCTCTTCTGATTCTTATTTTTTTTTTCCTTGTTTAATGCTATTATATATGTTTAAGGGGTTAGTGTACTCCAAACAAGCGAAAGCTTAAAGAGGGTTAAGTGTTTTATTGTTATTATTTTTTCCAACAAACCCCGTATTTAATCGTAATCTTAATCTTCGGATGAGATCCCCCACCTTGTCCACAGTGTTGCATTATAAAGAAGTAATTATAAAGAATTTTCTTGGTCACTTAAAACGGGCACTAGATCTTTTAATTTCCGTTCGATTGGCCCTCTCACGATATTCTAGGACTACTGGATCGATACGATCACTCCTGAAAAAAAAAGAACAAAAAAAAGAAATAAACACGCATCCACGATCTTTCTTCTGGCAAAACATACAAAATTCCACATTTTTGCAGATAGGAGCTTGAAACATCTACAGCAGGGTTTTCTGTTACGCTGAATCTGATGGTTTGATTTTCATTAAGATTCTATGACTTTAGGGGGTGTTTCCCCCTTTTTTCTAAAATAAGGCAAATTTATTCAGGCTCGTCACTTTTGATGGGTTAGACTAAATTTGATGAAACTTATATATTTGACATCAGCATAAAAATCCGATTCTTTTGATGTATCTACTGGTATCAAAATTTCATTTCTTAGAGTCTCGATTACTATTGAGCCGGGTCACTCTTTACTTACAGTTCGTCACCACGAACTGTTTGATTACACTTTCTTTAACTTTTCTTTGATCTAGAGCTCCCTCTTTGATCTAGAGATCATTTTTCTACTTCTATTTGTTGTATGACGAGTTGGAGGGCTAAAACGCCTGATACAAATTCTATAAGATTCAGAGAGAAAGAATTAGCTTTCCTTAGATCATAGTTGGCCCACAATTAATGTAGTGTGCTTGAAAATGAAGTTGAGTATTCATGATTAGTTGATTCGTTTTATGAGGCCATACATATAATTATTTTTACGTGTGTAAGGTGCTATCTTTTAATCTTAGGTCTAAAAAGACCGTTCCTTCATGTTTATACATGACCCCTACTCTTCATGGAAGCTCGAGAAGGAGGCAATCTTTTAAAGGCTAAATATTTCAAAAGGGATTCAGCAAAGGATTGCTCGTATTTCGTAATGCCAAGGTGAGGGGGAGGGGGAGCTTCGTCCTTGGCCAGATACCACCCAGGTCATTTTACGCTCAATTTTCTTATTTATTTTACTCAATTTTTGTAGAGTTACAGTTTGAAAAAAAAATATTAATCCCCCTCCCGAAAAAGAAAAATCACAGGCAACGGAGCTACTGTGGAGATTAAAGACAAATGTTGTGTATTTTATTTTATGTGCATAAAATCCTGAATAATATAATTAACTTTGTGATTATCAGCCAACACAAAAATTATAATTGAGTAAACAATCCAAAATTTAAGTGTTTTGTATTTTTTAACCATAAAAATATCTTTCTACATAGAACATCACGTCGCAAATTGTGAACAACACTTTTATCTCTTTCCCCAATATCTTTGTAAAATTTACAAAACAAAAAGAGTTGTCGCAGACTCGAGCATATTTGCGGTTATTCTGATGATGGTAGAGAGAATGCAAAGGATAACAATGTTACGCATTCAAGAGAGAGCTAAAGAATGCAGCTGGTGAAGTGATTTATCCCTTTTTTAGTCGTTGAAGCAGCCAACAAATAAACATTAAATGTATTGCTTTAGTTGCTGATCAGATCTAACAAGCTTAAACGAAATGTCACTGAACAGTGACTTCTAAAGATACTAGGAACAATATTTTGGCTTCAAATTAAAATTATGAAAAAAACATGGGTGTCACGTATCTGCTGTATCATGTGGTCAAATTAACACATAGGAGCAAAAATAAGGATTCATCTAAAGTTCTGTCAAAAGGGCCGATGATTAGGTGCGAATAAAAAAAAGAAAGACCCTCGTGGACTATTGCTTGCCCCTGGTAAAAATTATATGGCTTTCAAAAAGGAAGAAACACAAAACAGTGCATCCCGATATTTCACCTATTAGCAAACTTTTGGAAAAAAAAAATTTGTGAGCTTCTAGCTCTGATGCATTCATTTTCTGTTGTAAAATTACATTTGAATACATTACAGGATTCAATAAAAGAAATGTATTAAAGAAAATGGAGGAAATTCTTCAAATTTCTGTGCTGAAGCAGTGTCAGGAAAAATGATTTTTTTTTCTATGAAAGTGATAGAAATTTCAATTATTGCACTGATAAAAACGGATTTTTTTGGACAAGTTGTATATGGGGGAGAACAACGTTCGAATTCATTTTAATTTATAATCTTAACTAAAAACATCAATTCCCTTGGCTCTTTCTAGTAAAACCAAAGAAATGTACAGTAAGGCAGCATGTCAACTAAAAATATTATTCAAAACGTCTTTGGCAAGTCTGCACAGACTGAAAGGTTATGACTTTCAAAATGTAAGTAAGTAAGTAAGTATGACAGCAATAGACCCTTAAGGTCCAAACCGGCGATGCTGATCTACGTTTCGTGGACCTTCGGCCAGGAAGTGCAAAGGGGTGTTGGGGAAAGCCATCCTGTGCTTTCGCACACCCTTCATGCTTACCTTCTCCAGGTGCCAATTCAGAGCTGGGTCGACTCTGGCGGAGCTTATAGAGTCACACCACTGACCCCCGTCCCAAACCAAATAACTGGCTACGCCAGGGGGTGATTAACACTACTGGTGATTTTAAGAATGGAAGGCAAGGACCACCATTATTTGTGAAAAATCATATATACAGTTTGGTGTTTATATATTGTATTTTGGTGGTTTTACCCATTCTTAACATTAACTTAGTACTAATTTGATAGCTTGCAAATACACTAGGAAAGAAGGCCACTGTTAACAGTTAAGGGATAAGTTTTAAACGCCGTTTATGCAAAAGTTGGCCAAGGAATATAAGTCAGTTCAAAAACTGGGAACGATTTCAAAGATAGAAATTTTAACATACCATGTATAATTTATAGCTGGCAGCATGGCTTCCTTTTTCAAAACATTCGCAAATCAATTTTTGGGAAATGAAAAATGAGGAAAATTCCAATATATCGTGCATAATTTGTTAAAAATACAGAAGAATTTAGAGAGCAGAATATCACTCCAATTTCATCTTTTTGGTCACGCTTGAATTCCTTTCCTGCTAATTTTAAAAAGGTGGGAGACGTTTTGGAGGAAAGATTCCACCAAGACAATGCAAAAAACGACATCAGGGGAGTTGGAATACCGTCACGATGGGATATTTTAGCTGTTTTTTTTTATTATTTAAGGCACCAGCCAACATAAAAAGATATATCAACAGCTTAAATTTCCGAGCAGGTGAGTGTTTTTTATTCTTAATGTCAACATTTTGTGCTTTTCCATTTAAAAAGAAAGTGTTTAACCAAATTTGTAAGCAAAATTATTACTTATCTGCTAAAGGAGCATTGTTATAATTCTTAAACTGAACACAGTGGAAAAAATTCGTCTTAGATTATGTTTTTAGTGAACGACTGTGAGAACTTAACACATATTTTTGCAACACCTATTCAAAAAATACTCTAAATTTTCGGCTATGATCATTTATCACTAAAGTTTTTATTTTTATTACTTTTCGGCTGCTATGCCCTTTTTGTGTTTTGCTGATAACTCACCAAGAGAAAAACAAAATTAGCAAATTACTTAATCAGTCAAACTGAAAAAATGTCATTCTTCCAATTTCCTTTTCAATGACTGTAATATTTTGCTCGGGATCATTTACGTCAAAACGTTAAAATAGATAAAAATACCAAAAGAATGTAATTCCATTTGCAGCATTTAACAAACAAAATAAAAAAACAAAAAAACTTAGAATCTTACACTTTCTCCAACGTTACATGGGTCCAAAGCTCGGGTTATGCGACAGCCTAGCACTGGTGTTTTTGGTTCAGGTTCTCCAACAATTTCTTCCAGTTTATTAAACATATGGGACTCAGTTCCTCCATGCCAAGCTCTCTTCTTAACCATATCTTTTATCTTGCAAGATAATAAATCAATATTCTCTATAGGCAATGAGCCCTAGAAAAGATTAGAGTACACAATTTGACGACTAAATCTAAAAGCATTTATTTTGACATTAAATAAAATTCTAAGTTTAACCTATACGCAAAAACTAGAGTCAGTTTTTCGGCACTCGGGTTTGTCCTCGTTGGATCTAAAATCTGAGCAGCACCTTGCTAATTTTGGTACTAAAAAATTTGAAGGTATCTAAAATCGAGGATGCCGATTGCTAATTTCGATGCTCCGAAAAAGCAAAGAAGTAATGCAAACACCATGGTACTTTCAACATGTGTACAGGGTACCAGCGGGATTATTACTCACTAGAACTACAACGCAAGGAACCGAAAATTAAAAAATATATATGGAAGAAAACAGCAGACACATCTCTGATCGCGCATTACCTTCAACCCCCCCCCCCCACACACACACACAAACACACAACAGCCCAAAATATCCCGCTATGAGACTTAAAAATTTACTTCAAAGGGCACCAGAATAAGCAAGCTGTTATACTAAGTTTAAATCCAAAACCCAAGCCCAGGTACTCAACTTCCTGTTAGTGTATCTAACATATACAATCACTATTATTAGTAGAAAATTCTAAAGAGGAAGACTCAGAATAAGATGTGAGCCAATTTCCCCGTCGTTCAGAAAATAATTTCTGACATTAAACAAAGTTAGTTCTAAATATCTAGAATTTCATAGGGATAGGTATTCCAAATTGACAGAGGGGAGAAAGGGGAGGATCCGAACAATATTTTTATACTAAAAGATGATGAAGAAGACATAGAACCAAGGAGGAGGTATTTAGGTAAGTTTACATAGGAGCCTGGTCGTTTGCCTTGCCCTATATGCATTTATATGAATGAATACTCAGTTCATTTTCTCTATGAGTGCAGGCAGCTTTCTAAATTTAAAAGATTCATGTATTAGGAGAAAGAATAGAAGACAAAGGATACTAAGAGGGTGCACAGTTTCGTCCTTTCACTCGCAAAAATGAAAAAAAAACATAAAAGATTAAGTTCTTGGTTATGCAATGGCGAAAAAGACCTTTCCTACAATTGGACTAGACGAAGTGGAATTAGCATATGAGGAAAAAGGAATTCCGAGCTCATTATGAATAAAAATAACTAACACGATACATTTTACAGTTTTTATAAATTTTTATCGACGTTCGGGGGATTCTCAGCCAAAAATTTTACTTAGTCGGGCCTCTTAAAATAATTTTTTTATGGTTCTGTTATTTCTTCTCACACTATGAAAAAAAAAAATTAAATAGCTACAACGTTTCCAAGGGAACCAAAAATTACATTTTGAATGGACACAAGAAAAATTAAGCAATTTTTAAATCTATAGACTGAAAAGAACTTTTCTGGCAAAAACCAATTCATACAACAAAAATCGATTGGTGTTATCACGTCCGTCAATTAGCACCCATCAAACACAGACACTTCTACGATACGTACGATGACTCCAAGGCACACCAAGAAAGCAATTACCTACTTAAATTGGCCCTATATGAAACAAGACAGAAGATAGTTTTTCTCGTTTTGATCATTGAGCTATTTTTGTCCCTTTCTTCCTTGTCATGCAATATATTTGACTTTTCATTTTTAAATATATTTAGCAAGAGGATTTTCAATTAATCTAGCTTTGATCCTTCTTCTTACGGTAGTCTGATATAGAGGTAGTCTATATACGTAAAATAGATTTAGGAGAGATGAAAAAGCTGGTTCGAAAACTGAGGGACTGAGGTATGCCACCCAAGATCAAATTATAGTAATCTCCAATGTTTTGCCTTTATTTCTTTAACCAGAAAGGTCCTGTCTTACAAAGCTAATTTCTACAGAATGAAAAGACGCAACCATTTGACACTACCTGAAGTGAAGTCTGAAGAACAGCGTAATGACAAATGTGACAGACACACAATTCTTCCTTTCATTCTTATCACAATTTAGTCTAAGAAAATTGTGAAAAAAAGGAGTCAACCTCAAACAAATTGCTATACAAATGATTCTTTCACTGCCCGACCAAAAATATGTGTTGATTCCAAATGCGAAAAGTTTACCTCTCTAGCTCTTTCAAAAATTTGAGTTTTTTTAGGTTTAATTTGAGGTTGAGGCAAAAAATGTTGATTGGGTAAATACCAGCATATGTGATTAGATGTCATTTCTATTCTCTTTTTTTACTGATGAACATGAAAATAAATGTTTAAGTCAAAAGAATTGTTTGGCTTAAAGATTTGAGAAAGAGAGTGAGGTTGGGGAAGAGGTTGTAGGAAAATTGTGAAAAAAGGGGTGAACCTCAAAAAAATTGCTATAAAATGATTATTTCACTACCCGACCAAAAACTATGTGGTGATTCCGAATCCGAAGAGTTTGCTGCTCAAACTCTTTCACAAATTTGAGCTTTTTAGTTGAATTTGAGGTTGAGACAAAAAATGTTGATTGAGTAAATACCAGCAAATGTGATTATATATGTCGCTTTTACGCTCTTGTTTTTGCTGATGAACATGAAACTAAATGTTTAAAGTCAAAAGAATTGTTTGGCGCTTAAAGCTTCGAGAGAGAATGAGGTTGGGGGAGAGGTTCAGCCTGCAGGTATATATTAAACTTGGCCTAAAGCAAAACATTTTCAGGCTCACGCCTTGGTAACAGCCAAGACTGGGTCTAGGTTAAGTCCAGTATGTCTGGAACCTCAGTTTTGTGAAAGTGAGTAAGAATGAGGAGGAGAAGAGGAAGTTGAAACGGATATTTGGCAACAACAACAAAAATATTCTGTCAAACAACTTCCCTTCACTGACACAAAACACTAGTTCCAAAAAGAGATCAGTATGCTCAAATATAATACAACACAGAGATCAATTACATAAGGCAGATAAAAATTAAGGCAGATTAAAAAATTAAGGCAGATAAAAATTAAGGCAGATAATTAATTATGAAAACAGTAATTTAGAGTATATACTTAAAAGTAAAGGAAACTCCATAAACAGATTAAAACTTTTAGTTAGATAGTAACACAGACAGATTTTTATTTTAAGCATGGATGGAAAGGGTGCGTAGTCAACAAAATTCAAATATATTTCATTATAAAAAACAATAAATTATCCTTTCGCCAAAACAGACAAACTCAGGACACTCGATAACAATTGTCAAGACTGCCGCTTTGTTTGACTTTCGTTTCGTTTCTATATACATTTTTGAGCCCGCAACATCAAAAAATATATAGACTTGACAAATACCTTTTCTTTTTTTTTACTTGAAAACTTCCTATTGTAGCAAACATTAATTAAATTGAAAGTTTTGGTACCTCATTAATTCTTCTTCGCACGTCAGTTTTTACTTTTCGTAAGTCTTCCCAGGTTACAGGCGTTTCAGGATCCATTCCAGCAGTTGTCAAAAGTAACTTCCCATTTTCATTCAGAATTAGGATCCTAGTCCCCTACGGAACGAAAACTAAGATGGAGAATTAATAAGCAACCAAACAAATTAAAAATGGTGAGTTTTAGAGCAAAACTCAAAAGTTTAGTTTTAGTGTGACATTCAGCAGAATTCATCTCGAAAAAAATGTATTTCTCTGCATCATTGATGCATGCCGAGTAAAAGAAAAAAAAAAAACTTTTTCGCATGTTGACCAATGGTCTGCGTTGCGCAGGTACTGATCTCCTGATTCGATGCCTTCAGCCGGGAGTACAATACGTGGTTGGAAGGACAAATCATCCGAAGCTTCCCGTGTTTCCCCCTGGATTTTTTCAGCTCCCCTTTTGGAGCTGGGTCGACTCAGGATGAGCTTACAGAGCCACACCACTGACCTTCGTTCCAAACTAAATAGCCAGCGACACCAGGACTCGAACCCCTGACCTAAGGATTTCAAATCTGGAGCGCTAACCACTCGGCTAGGGTTATTCCCATGCCAGGTACACAGGATTAACCCCATGCAGAGCCAGGCCAGTAAAAATGAAACCGAAAAAAAAAATAGCAGACCTTGATCAATTATAAACAAATCAATGGCAACTCTATACCGTTGCCTATAGTGAAGAGCCATAAGGCTTCAATGCCTTATTATTTTTTTCCCCAAAGGCACTTCATATGGAAGGAATGGTCGTATAAACTTTGGAGGGGAATCATTGGATTGGCAATAAGAAGTTCTAGCGCTCTTTTTGAGAATCGAAAGTGGTCAGAGGGAAACCACCCACACCCCATTTTCCTCAAATGCTACCCAACAAAATTTTGAGATGGCCATTTTGTTCAAAATAGTCCAAAGGTCAAACAACTATGCTTCCAGATTTGACACCCCGCCCCCAGCACGCAGGGAAAGGACCGTAAGTTATGCAAGTTGCTCATTGTTAACATATAAGATTTTTATGGTAGGGGTGCTCATGCAAACTTCTGAAGGGGATCATTCGATAGGAAATCAGAAGCTCTAGTGCCTTTTTAAAAGCCAAAAGTGATCTCGGAGGGCGACAAGCCCCCTTTCCTCCACACATTTTTTCACGATGAATCCGATCAAAATTTTTAGACAGCCATTTTGTTTAAAATAGTTCAAAAAGAAAATAACTATGCCTCTGGGGTTGAGAAAACCCCCCATAACCCCTGGGGCAAGGGCTGTATGTCTTGCAAGTTTCCGATTGTGAACAAATAATGTTTTCTTATGGAAAAGATGGTCATAAAAAGTTTGGCGGGAGCTCATTCGATTAGAAATCGAGAGTTCTAGTTCCCTTTTTATGAGTCCAAAGAGATCGAAGGACAACCAGCCCTTTCCCCCCAAATGCATCCAATTAAAATTTTGAGATAGCTATTTTGTTCAAAATAGTCAAAAGGTCAAATAACTAAGGTTCAGAGTTTGACAGCCCCCCCTACAAGCGGTGCAAGGGTTGTGAGTCATACAAGCTGCCCATTGTTAACATATAAGGTTTTATGGAAGGGGTGGTAAAAAAAACTTTGGAGGAGGCTCATTCGATAGGAGATGGAAAGTTCCAGTTCCTTTTTGAAGAGTCAAAAAGGAGTGGAGGACAACCAGACCCCCCTCCCTCCCCCAAGCCATATCCAGGAGGGTTATGGTTTTTGACCCCTCCCCCCCCAAAAAATGTTTGTCCTACTCGTAAAAACGTAACAAAAATGAATATAAAAAAATTTTGATGTATTTTTTAAAGTTTTTTATGTACCCCCCCCCCCAAAAAAAAAAAATATTTTGTACAACCCCCCTCCCCTCCTTCCCCGAAGAAAAATCATGGACACGCCCCCCCCCACCTTCACCCTTTTCCCCCAAATACATCTGATCACAATTTTGAGACAGCAATTTTGTTCAAAATAGTCCTAAGGTCAAATAACTATGCTTTCGGAGTTGACCCCCCCCCCCAGGTACAGGGCAGGGGTTGTAACTTATGTAAGTTGCTTATTATCAACATATAAGGTTTTTTTTTAAAGGGGTGGTCGGACAAACGTTGGAGGAGGCTCACTCGATTGGAAAGCGAAAGTTTTAGTTCCATTTTTAAGAGTCAAAAGCGATCAAAGGGTACACAGTCCCTCCTCCCCCGCCCTTTTCCCCAAATGCGTCAGATCAAAATTTTGACACAGCCATTTTGTTCAAAATAGTTCAAAGGTCAAATAACTATATTTCCAGGATTGAACCACTTCCTTTCCCCCCTAGCCTCCAGGGCAAGAGCTATAAGTTGTGCAAGTTCCCCATTATTGACATATAAGGATTTTTATCGGAACAGAGAGCATGTTTGATCCTGGGTCCCAAAAAGGGCTTAGGGTTTTAAGGAGAAACTTTAAAGAAATGTTGAGAGAGATGCCGAACACAATAAAACATACTATATGCTTGCTGGTTATGAAAAAGGTAATATCAGCAATATCTAAAGAACAACTAAGGGTATTAAGTTGAAACTTTCAAGGTGTGTTGAGGAGATGTCGGAGAGAGGTTAAAGGGTGACCCACTTCACTACTTGCCCTTTTTGGTGCCCCTCTGTTCAACACTGACCAAAATTTTGGAATTGTCATTTTGTTTAAACTAGTCAAAAGGTGTAATAGCTTTACTTTCACGGATGCCATGCTCCCCATAGCCACGGGGCAAGGATTGTACATTATGTAATTTGCTCATTGTTTACATGCAGGATCTATCATTAAGAAAACGAAAAATGTTTTGTTCTTGGTGTATAGAAAAACGCTAAGGGCATTAGGGTGAAACTTTGAAGAATGCTGAGGCGTATGTCCTAAATCAAAAGGCACTAGGTGCATCAAGTTTATCAAAAAGGAGGATATGCAATATTTTCATAACAGCCGAGTGTATTATACTGAAACTCTCTGGACATATTGAGGGAGATGTTGAAAAGGGGTTGAAAGCCAGAACATACTTTGCACCTTACTGAAAAATATTTTTTAAAGTTTTCACTTTTATAACTTCAATAAATCAAATATTATTAACATTTTAAGGAATAAATATCAGCATATGTACATTAAACTGGCAATGCACTTTAATTGTATTTCTTTCTGTAAAGTGCAGATTATGTTCTGGCCTTGGGAAGGCATAGGGGTTTTGAGACCTACTCATGTCAATTTCTGCTCGTTTTGAATTTGGCTCGGTTATTTATTGTAATTTCTATTCGTTTTGGGTTTCATTTATTTATCGATGCTGATTTTTGGTAGCTTTATGCTTGGTAGATTATTTGATTCTATTTTTGCTCATTTTCGGTTTAATGGAATTTTTTACTTTTCTTTGAAGAACTTATTTTGTGGAAAAAATTCTTTTAGTTAATAAATGGAAAAAGGGGTATGCTTGATCCTGAGTCTCAAAAAGGCTAAGAATATTAAGGTAGAACTTTAAGAAAATGTTGAGTGGGATATCAAACAAAATTAAAGCACACCATATACGGGAAGGTTGCCAACAGGCCACAGCAGCAATATCTACGGACGGTTAAGAGTGTTAAGTTAACACTTTGATGTCATGCTGAGAGGGATGTTGAAAAAGGAACGAGGGGCAATCACCTTGCAGATGACCTTCTTAACACCGATAGTGATCATAAGAAGCCATTTTATTCGAAATAATCACAAAGTCTAATAGTTGTGCCTCTGGGGATGCCATGCCCTCACAGCACCAGGGGCAAGGAATATAAATTATGCAATTAGTCCATTTTTTACGTGCAGAGTTTATCATTGGGAAACGGGGGAATGTTTGATTCTGGGTGTGTCCGAAACGGCTAAGGGTATTGAGGGGAAATTCCAGGAAATATTAAAGAAGTATGTTGAGCTAAATCAAAAGAAAATATCTATATCCAAGTTATCAAAAAGGCGTATCTGAAATATTTTAAGAGTGGGTAAAGGTATTTACTTGAAACTTTCAAGATGCGACTGCTTGCAACTGCTACTACATCCACTTGTGACTACTTTCAGGGAATTTTGCGGGGATTTTGAACTTTGAAATTTTAATTTTAAAAAAAAAACCATCATGGTTTGATATAAAACTTATTTTTGTATAAATAAGTTTCTATAAATACAAGTCATATAGTATTTTTGTTAAAAAATTACCTTCTTATTTCTATATAATTTAGTTTTATTTGTTTTTTTTTACAATTTTATTTAAAAAAATCCATTTTATATATTTCATTTCAATTGTAAATGGAAAGGCAAATGCAGTCTAACAAAATTATTTTAATCGGTGAACAGGAGGTTTTTATTCCCTATCTAGAAAAACAAGGGCATGTTTTTTTTCACAGCAAGCTTTTATCACCAATTTGAAATTAAATTCCCCTGAAGGTTGAAAGCCTTGAACATAGAGCGAGTGGAGCTACAAAAAAGTGGGCTATCAAAGAGACTCGCTTTTAATAAGAGAAAAAAAAAGAAAAAAAAGAATCGCAAACAGATCATGGTAAATAACCGTAAGTAAAAACACTATTTTGCGGTAATTGTTAGCATTATACAGTTTGCTAGGTTTGAATTTTTTTTGTACCATGGTTAGCAAGTTACCATAATATCGCAGAGATATGTTTAATGGCTTAATTAAAATCTGCTTCATCTTATAATTTAGTGTTCTCAACTCCTTCGTAAAGTGCCATACTGCCATATAACACTTTTTGGTGCCATTTCTGGAGTGGAAAGGCTGGGAAGCATAACTAGGGTACTATTGTAATCTCCCTAGTCAACCATTTTTAGACGGAGGTTCACATTTTCCCTTCTTGAATGCCCTCTCTCTCTCACCTTCCTTCGTAAGTGAAAACTAAAAAAAACAAGCTTTATAAAGAAAAAAAAAACTACCAAATGAAGGAAATGTCATTGATTTCCTTCCAGCTGTATGAAAAAAAATTACATTTCATGTGTAAATTGTAAAGGACTGCTGGAATGACACCCCCAGATTCATTATTTATGTGACAAGGATGCAAATATCTTAATAAGAAATGTTAGCGATATCAGAAGTAAAATCTGTGTTCAACGCCATTAGACAATATCATGTTGATTTCTTCGCTTTCATTACCCAAGTTAAACAACGTTTTTTTTCTAAGTGCATTAAGTGTATTAAAACAAACGATCATAAACTAATTTAAAAAGTAAAGGTTTTTTTGGAAGTAAAAATGAAAGTCGGAACTTAAAACGAACAAAATTATTGTTCCCGATTGCGTAAAATATATAAAAAAAACAGCTCAAACAAATCTAGTCGTGGTATTTTATAATATTTGCAGAATTCCAAAAACTAGCACTCAACTGGAAACTGAGCTTCCTTAAGTTTTCTACAGAATTAAAAATTTTATACTAAAAGTTATCGACATCATGGTCACTGAAACACTATTGAGAGAATTATAGACTAGTCTCTGTTTGGTACAGGCTAGTCATAGAATTTCCTGTCCCTAAGAGAACATCCTATTTTTTATGTTTTCAGTAAAGCACTAGTTTTTTATCCATATATTGGAAGATTTAGATATTGGATACCCTAAGTAATCGACGAGGCAATAATCTGAAAAAAAAAACAGCATAAACATCTTTACTTACTAACTTTTCTCACGTTACTTTTTCTTTGTTGTCTCTAAACTTGTTGTCTCTGTTTTCATATCTACTTACAGTAGATATGAAAACTCACGTCCTTTGAACGACATGGTATCTGACTATACCACATAAAAAAAAAAAAAAAAAAAAAAAAAAAAAAAAAAAAAAAATTACAAAATCCGTGCAACGCTAAGCCTGGCCTTGTTTTCCAGTTTTTGGCAAAGCTGGAAAATGAATGTCAGAAGGAAGTACCATTCGACTCACTAAAGAAGCTATATTATCCCTACCCGATTAAAGCAAGTTTTGATTGTCAACTCATTCACCCTTTTGAGGGTTCTTGGGTTTAAATGTGGACATGAGATGTCTTGTTCTAAGTTATTGTCTACCTTACTTTAACAGTTAAGACTAGATTTTTGTAGATTTCAAATTAGGCACGTCAACGTATCTCCGCTGATTACGTTGATATGGTGAAAAATGGGGTTGCTGCTTCAGTAAATAGTTCAATTCGACACAATTTGACACTGCAACCAGGATGAGGACGCAAAAATAGCTTTAACATTAGGCATTTGTTTTTCTATTCAGATCCGTCCATGCAAAGAATTCAACAACAGGCTCTTTTTCAGGATTACATTTTCAGTGCTTCGTAGAAATATATTCACGATAGAAGCTAAGGACTTATAGACTTACTGAGAAAACAAAGGTGTTCTTAGATTATTTAAAGAAAACGTCTCAAATATAAACAGCCGTTAGGATGTTATTACATAGCTTTAAAACCAGGTTGAACACACTCAGACATTTTGAAAACAACACTGGCTGAAAGTATATTAAAATCAAGGAGAAGGAGACAAGAAACGATACCTTGGTCTCTTTATAAATATGTTTAGCTTTTTCAAGTGCTTCTTCGTCACTAAGCTTAGAATTAAATTGTTTAAGAAGAGATTTAGCAAAATTCTCGCCTGCTCCATAGATTCTTCCATAGTTTAAAACCTTCGCCTGATCTCGTGTTGTTGAGGTCATCGCGGCAGTTCGACTGTGCATGTCCGTCCCATCAGATTTCTTTCCCTGTAAAAGACTCACATTACACTTGATTTGAGGAAACACTAATAAAAACGTAGAATTGCGACAAGCATTTCCTTTTTTTAAACAGCAAAAGAAAATTGTACAAGAAGCATTATAAGAGAAAAGATATTTTGAAAATACTAAGTGTCCGCAAACAATGCATAAACACTGTAAATAATTATCTAATCAGTTGTTATTAAAATTATTTTTATTTTAAAAATAAAATGGAATCATAACACGGTATTTATTTCTCCTGTCAGCGCCAATTTTGAATTAAACTTCTGTTGTCGCTAAGTTATTACTAATGACGCAAAGCAATCAAGTTGCAATATTTAGCAATTCCAAAATAACACCAAAATTTTGTTCTGCATTTGAGTAAATTCTCGTTGCAATTTAGCTAATATCAAAACAACAATTATATCAGGGATTTCAACCCCTATTGCAAAAATCCCGGAAAATTGTTCCCGCAATAAACTTTTAAAATCAACATGAACCTAAACGATAGATATGTTTTCTAAGCCAAAGTTAAACAATGAATTTTATTCACTAGACAATTTTTTTTATTTATTTTAGGATGTATAATTTCTCACTTAGCATAGGCTGTGGTTCTAACTTTAATAAGTTTTAACAGTTGCTGCACCCACAATTTACGATGATTTGAAAAAATCGCTGCTGGTGTTGGAGGTGAGCCCTAGAGTCCCTGAGGACCAGCCAGAGCTTCCAACCTTGAACCAACAGATACACCTGGCAGATACATCTGGCAATCTTTTTATAGTTTTATCGTAGACTTTTCCATCCAATACAAATCGAATAGCTTATAATTATAATTAAAGTGTGGTAAGAAAAGGTTTAAAGAAGATGGAAACTTCTTGGGAGGGTGTAAAGAGGGAGGCTTTGAATAGATTCGGATGGAGGAGAAGCGTGCGTATTTATGTTGTCCTCAAGAGGCTTGGTGAACAGTGAGTTAATAGCAGCAGTAGTAGTGGTATTAGTAGTACGAGTAATACTCGTATATACTTTTATTTCTTTATGTTTAAAAAAATATCCCGAGGTTTAAGTATCATCTCAAGTTTAACGGCACAGTTTAAAATAAAAAGCTACGAAACGATCTCCAGGTGTGTCTGTTGATCCAGGGTTGGAAATTCTGGCTAGCTACCGGGAAATCATAGGTTTGGCTTCACTAATTTCTGGAAATCGTGGGCTTAATATTAATCTCGTGCTCGAATAAAACCCCAAAAAGCTTGCTAGCTTCTTCTACTTTCATTATTAGCGTAGTTTTTTCTTCGGTTTCGTAATTTCATTTATTTCCATAATCATAAGAAAAAACGAAAAACTACCATTCTCTTTATAATGCTTCATTTCCATAAAATTTTGCCTGCTCTTTTTGAAATCATTTGAAGTAGAATACAGCGTAACACGGGTGAGGCTTTGTTAGTGATGGTCCTTATTCTTAATTGTTTTCTGAAGTCAGCCATTGGCTTCTTGAACTAGCTTCTCTACAGCTTTGTCTTTACCATCAAAAGTTTTTTCTCTCAAGAGGCCTTTGCCTCTTCGGACTTGAGATTTATTTTCCAGCTTGTGTAGGCTCGACAATTTAGCTAAAGCAGCTTGTTTGGAATCAGAAGCAACTCAGGTCAGGATCTGAATAGTTCTTGTGCCTCACAAAGTATTCTGATGCTGAGAAGTGTTTATACCACAGGAAGCTTTGTCTTCTGCTGGAACTCTTACAGACTTGGAAATGCTCTTTCAATGTTCACATTACCCAGTGAAAGAGAGAGTAATCATATTAAAACTTCGGCGATAGCCAGATATTTTCCTTTCCCCAATGTTGCTTCAATGACAAAAAAAAAAAAAAAAAAAAAAAAAAAAAAAAAAAAAAAAAATAGAATCAGCCAACAGGAAAACTTTCATTCGCAGGAAAAGGAAGATTCTCTAATCGTAATAGCTTCCGCTCATTTCGGGGTCTGTTAGCTGGAAATCCGATCGGTATAAGTGTGGCCATGAATGTAATATTATTTTGCATATCTTTCTAATTTTCTTTTCTCCTGTCTGAAGTAGCGTAAGTGCTTTAAAATTAACCCAAAGTCCAAGGACAATTTCTTCAATATACCGTTGACGCAAAAATACATGCGACTAAATTATAACCTAAAGTGTACTGCCTCAGTTTCTTTCAAATTTTTCAAATGGTAAATTATCCAATAAATAACTTCCGTAACTTCGTAAGACAGATACGAGCTATTTTGCCCTAGCACACCCTGGTCAGACATATTTTTTTTTCTTTTTTTTACTTCAGCTAGAAATTATGTCTTCATACAAGGTGACAAATTTCTTTAACTTCTTATGAATGAGGAGCTCTTCAGTTGGAAATACACTGGTAAATCGTGCAAAGATTTCTGGCAAAGGACGAACAGAAGAAGATGTTCCATGACTTAGTCATGGACTTCAAATGGGAGGGAGTATGCTAGGCAAAAATTCGCTGTAAACTTTGAGATTGCTCAAGTTTCTTAGGAAACTACAAAATTTCAAGGGAGCTGGTCGGTAATACCCATTATAGCCTCAAATAGGGTCAACAATCAAAATCCAATATGCTTTAGGAATCCATGCCTTTACAAGCTGGGTCTGCTTTAATTTTTTTCGAAGTTTTCAATTCTAGATAAGCATCCCCTGAAAACGTAATAGACATGAATCATTAACTCAGAAACCATTTGGCCTATTGCTTCCCGTCCAATCAGAGAGAAATTACGAATTGAGTGTATATTACAGGCTCAAAATCTAAGAGTCTACCATTTTGTCTTGTTCAAATTTCTTTTAAAATAGATGGCAAGATAGAAGACGAAAAAACAACACTTGTAAATTATTGGTTCTTATTGATAGTGTGCTGGCCTGAAAAGAGAAAATGCGACTTTTCACTGAACTGTTTAGCAATTTTTCTGGCTGTAGAATTCCTTACTTTTTGCCGGTATAATGACTTAGCAGTAGATATGCTAGATGCAAGCACAATGAGCTCAGTCTTACTTAATTTTTTTCGATAAAATACGTCTCTACATCCTTAAATCAGCCATTTTCTAATATGGCCAGTACCAAAGCAATTCGTCAGGCGCCGTCAATATAGGTAATTAAAACACTAAGTTTTGATAATAAGCATTTCCTAATGACTGCGTTTTATCATTGCTTTCTGTGCACACAATTTATTTCTGAAATAATATACCTTATCGAGAACGTAGTAAACATGAAGGGAAGACATTTTTCTTCGTGAGACAACTTTGCATATTATGCTCCTAAATAGATATATTCAGAAACAGAAACTAAGGATTATATACAGTATTTTTGCTCAGGTGTCCATTGGGCTTTAGGGGGAGGGGAGAAGAGGGTGTAGTTATACGATATTTAGAGAAACAAAAGTCCCTTCACAGAGGTCCAATACGCAACTTCAGGATCTGTTTCTTTTTTTTTTACTTACAATTCCAAGAGGTGTCTGTTACAGGTATTCAAATTTAGAAACAAACTAGCATTGATCGCTTCTAGGCCTTAAGATCAAAGTGAAGTATCTGTTCCTATCAGCTAAATGTCTGATACGGACCCTACAAGGGGTTCAGAATACCTAACTGATTTTTAAAAACCGGAGGGATGTCGGCGTTTGCTCCGCTCCCTCCACGAGTTGGCCTGGTATTAGTGATGTCAGGTGCCTGACATTAGATGGTGCACCAAGGGAAGCGAAAATGCGCCATCTGCACATTTTCGCTATATATTTATATATTTTTTGGGTGGAGTTCAAAATTAAGGGAAAATTAGATCTTACAGGGATGAGTGCAAAAAAAAAAAAAAAAAAAAAAAAAAACAGAAATTCAGAGACAACGTTACCAGATAGGCCCAAATTGTGTGAATTATGATGCTAGAACTCAAAATTGACAGGATTCAGTCTTCATTGACAGATTTCAGCACCAGATTTCCGAAATCTGAAACACTGAAGCATTTTTCGACTGATTACATGCACTTTTGTGGTCGAAATTTTCTGTTCTCAGTCTCTGGCTAGACAAGAAAGAAATTTTCCTCAGTCCTCTGGTATGTCAGAGATTTAAATAAAAGCGGGAGTCAAAGAAGATCTTAAAAAAAAAAATACTTGCCAATGTCTAAGGTGGAATATTACATTACTTTCCGGCAGATATGCTGATTTATTCCCTATCAACAATGAAAATTGTGATTAAAGAACTAAAACAAGAAATAGGTACTCAGTATACTGGTCTTGAAATATAGATAAGTTATACAAAAACGTGGAAGATAAAGCCGCGTTTGACAAAGATAACTAATAGATGGGATTTTCTAATGAAGAACAAAAGAGAAGCATGATCCTTGAAGGTCACATCTCTCCAAAATGTCAGTAACATCAAAGTTTACTTCCTTATAATGTTTTTATGACATTACAATTCTAAGCTTCACAAATATGTAAATTCTCAAACTTAGTTATGAGAACAAAATGTTTCGTAGATTTCAAAAAAAAAAAAAACAGAACGACAAGAACGACCAAGTCAAAGATAATAAATTAGACCGGCCGTTATTAATGTAACTATCTATAAAAGTGCAGGCCAAAGACAATGTCCTGAGATTTTTGGTCATGAAACAGAAGCCAAACACATACATAAATGAGACAAATTATACTTGGCAAGGTCCTTTAACAGTTCCGATTGTTATTTTATTTGTGTTTCCCTTTTAATGAACTTTGAATTAGTTTTGTATATTTTTAATCAAATATTATATTGTATTTATCTTCGACGAATTTTCAAGATGATTTTCAAAGTTAAACAACAAATAAATAAAATATAAATTTAACGTCTAAAAAACAGCAAACCCTCCTTCTATATAGTCCAAAATTTCCTCAAGAGTTTCATTTTTATTGTTATTGTGAAGGCAAAATGCACCCACTTTGAGTTTCAATGAGTTTTGTCATTGTTATTGTGAAGGCAAAATGTACCCACTTTGCGCAGAATTTTTTGACATGCGCGAAATCGGCGCTATGCGCCAATTTGAAAAATTTAATGCGCAATCACCTCAAAAAAGTACCCAAATGGCGCAAATGCGCACCACTTAGCAGCACAGCCCGGTATTGCAGTATATCCAGTATTGGCACACTCCTGTCCAGGGGAGCCCAAAGCTCCTGCCCGATATTCCTTTTTTGCAGAACACCATTGTGGGAGGATCCTCTATAGGAGGATAACTGACGCAAGGAGAAAGATCCAGATCTATGGACAACGGCCTCTGCTAAGGGCTGTCTTGACCCTGTCGGGGTATCCGCAAGACCGGGGACCTTGCGGTCAACTCTATTCTGATTTAAGGAGTGACGTCCTTGCGGTCCCAGCGGTCAACTCTATTCTGATTTAAGGAGTGACGTCCCTTGAGGAAATTATAGCCTAGTAAACCACGCAGCATCCGCACGGAATTCTGATTAATCGATAATTCTTCTAAGCTTGGTCTATTTTGGTGGGCGTTTTCGGGCTGAAAAACCTCTTCCTAGCTAATTTATCTACTATGGGTTGCCTCTCGCAGTAACATAATATTTGTAGACATGAATATATAACGAGTTGGAGGTAATAGGCTTGAGATTGTCTGCGCAGGATTTCGACTCTTGCATCACCAAGTGGAGAAAGCTATGTTGTGATCAAGACGGGCCCAGGATTGCAGAAAGCCTCCATCCATACTGTAGGTCCAAGGGACTTTATGCTCTCTAGGTCTAAACCGCCTTAAGCGCATTGGTGAAGACATGATAATATGCGCTGATCTCCATCCTGCATGCCGTTCCTGGGACCGCAATAGTTTCAATGATTTGAAGAATAAGAAAATTGCAACTTGGAATGTTACGACGTTAAGTGTAACTATCGTATCGACATTTTGACTGGCGAATTCAGACGATTGGAACTTAATAGGAGTTTCAGAAATTCATATCCCAGGAGTAGGAGGTATGAAATTAGGTGATATAGAATTTATTTGCTCAGACAGGAAGGATGGGGTGCATAGACAAGGAGCAGGGCTCTGATGAATAAGGAAGCTGCTAAGTCTTGTTTAGACAGGGAAGGTGCTAATAATAGAATACTAATTGCTCATTTCATGACTAAAAAGTGCAGGAGATTAGTTAAAATATTGTAAGCCCCCGTAGAACCCACTGAGGGAGATAGTAGTGACTAGGATGAATTTTACTTACAGTTACAGGAACAAATACACAAGGTCCCAGGAAGAAATATGGTGCTTTTATTGGAAGATTTTAACGCACAGATCGGTAGAAATAGATGGTATCTAAGCCAAGGTAAATTTGGTGTAGGGAAAGAAAAAAGTAATGGCCACAGACTACTGTAATTTTGTAGGTGTAACAATCTAGTTATAACCAATACAGTATTTGATCGTAAAATGTCCCATAAGTTAACATTGTATTCACGTGATGGTAAGACAACTAACCTTATTGATCATGTTATTGTAAACCGATGACTGGCAGGATCGATAAAAGATACTAGGGTATATAGGAGTGCTGTTACTAATGTTAAAAGTAAAGATCACCTCTAGCAGTGTCCAGGGGTAATTAAAAGCTGAAATTTCGGACGGATAATTACCTCCCGGAAAGTTATTGCGTGGGTAGACCCCAGGATGAGAATTCGAGAGAAACTTTCCAGGAACACTTAAATACTATACTTGAGAGTTTAAAATTTGACAATGTAGAAGGTGGATGGAATGATTTTAGGAAAATAATTTTTGAGTTGCTGATGGTGTCTTAGGGAAGAAATTAGGAACGCAGCTAGGAACATAAGTGAAAAAACTTCATGTTTAACAAAGAAGAAAAGGGGCTTATACAAAGACTATCTGAGTGAAAGATCTAATGAAAAAAAGAGCAATGCAAAGAAAGTGGAGAAAATGTTAAAATATGAAATAAGAAGGTGTGAAGTAACGGTCATGGATAAAATTGCTTTGAATCTGGAAGATGCAGCTAGACGGCATAATAGTAAATATTGTACTGGCATGTTAATAAATTGAGAGGGAGTAGTCAATCCGGACTTGTCCCAGTTAAAGATAGGAACGGGCCACAAATAGTGATAAGGAAAGAGTTAAAGAGAGATGGCCAGAACAATTTGAGAATGTAATAAACTGGGATAGAGTTGCAGGAAAAGATATAGAGAAAATGAAAAAGTTTGTGATACCTTGGATGTGAAGGAAGACTTGTTTTGTGAGGAAGAATTAGCGACAGTACTAAAAAGATTAAAAAAAATAATTCCAGGTGCTGATAGTGTGGTAAATGAGTTTCCTAAATATAGTGGCTCTCTGGTTAGAAATAAGTTACAGAAGATTATGAATAAGAGTACCTAGTACCTAATGATTTTAGAAAACATCCTAACTAAACCATGTATAACAATAATGACAAGAGTGAGCGTGGTAATTGTAGAGGGATTAGCCTGGTCTCTGTAGTTAGCAAATCACTTAGTAATATAATACTTTTAGAAAAAAACATGCTGTGGAAAAAGTTTTAAGAGAAGAACAATGCGGTTTTAGGAAGGGTGGAGGATGTGTCGACCAAGTTTTCACTCTTAGGTTAATAATTGAGAAGTGGTTGAGTTTTCAAACACCTTTAGTCGTCAGCTTTATAAATTATTATCAAGCATTCGATTCTATTGATAGAAGAGCTTTAGCGAAGGTCCGATCCTTGTATGGTATTAATTAAAAAAAAACTTTCCGAAAAATATTTTTTTCAAAGAAAAGTAAAGGCCTTTTTAAACTTAAGCTCTGGAGATAAAAATACCTTTTAAAATTAAAACTCAAAACGACCAGAAATTACTATTAAAGAATAAATGAAACCCAAAACGAATAGAAATTAAATAAACATAGCAAAAAACATACAACAAGTAATAATATGAATGAATAAATAGATCTTAAAGGGAGTAATGCTTAAATTAAATATGAAAATCAAGCTTTAAACAAAAAAAAATAGTCTGCTATTAAATTATAAATGAAACTCAGAACAAACAGAAATTAAATAAACAATCAATGCAAACAAACATACAATATACATTAATCTAAATGAATAAATAAATCTTAAAGCGAGTGAGACTTAAAAAGAATATGGAAATCAAGTTTGGATCGAATAAAAATAACTACAAACAAGAGTTTGGGTATCGCCTCATTGCAGAAGCCTAAAACCTACTGCGTCATTGGCGCTTTACTGAAAACGAATTATATTACAAATGTTTTCTTTTGTACTTAATATTGAAAATTTCCTGGATTATTTTTTTCCTGGATTTAGATTATGCTGATGATTTAAGCATCCTAGATGAAAGGTTGAGCAAATTGAACGAGCTTTTAGAGGTTTTGCGAGTTCAAGGGGCTAGAATAGGTTTGAAAATTAATGTTAAGAAGACTAAGTTGCTAAGACTAGGAATAAGTGAAGATAAAAAGGTGACGTTGGGTAACGACAAGATTGATCAAGTGGAGAGCTTCACTTACCTTGATAGTATTATTTGTAAAGAAAGATGTTAAAAGTAGAATAGCCAAGGCTCGAGGTGTTTTTTCGCAGTTGAAAAAAGTTCGGAAGAATAGGAAGATAAGTCTGTGAACCAAGATTAGGATACTGGAAGCTGCAGTAATGACAGTGGTCAAATATGGTTCCGAAGCATAGCCACTCCAAAAAATGGACAAAGATTTGCTAAATACTTTCTAGAGAAATTACCTACGGACTGTTTTGGGTACCCGGATGATTGACCGTATTTCAAACAGTAGGCTGTACGGAGAGTGTGGTTTAATCCCAATTTCTAGGGCTATAATGAGAGAAAGGCTGAGATGAATAGGGGACTTTCTGCGGATGAAGGATGACAGAGTGCCAAAGACTTTCGGCCTATGGTCCAAAGCTAACGGAAAGCAGGTAGTGCGTGGTTGGGGTGGGAGGATGTCGTAAACAAAGATTTAAGGGAACTTCCTGGGAAGGTGTAAAAAGGGAGGCTTTGAATAGATTAGGATGGAGCAGGAGCGTGCGTAGCTGTGTGGCTGTGAGGCGGCATGGTGCTGAGATGAGTTGTTAGTAGCAGTAGTAGTAGATTTAAACGAAGAAAAACTTTCCGGAGCAGAAACTTCATAATTCTAAGCTAAAGAAAGCGAAATTATCCGAGGAAACGTTTTAAGAAGTCAAAAGTTCCTTTGGTAATATTTCAAAACTCAATGGGATGGGACCCCCCCTCCCTCAAAAGGAGAAATGGCACCCACAATGAAGCTTTACACGTCTATGATCTATAAGAAAAACAAGGTAGGTTGTGTTTAAAACCTTTTTCAGAAAAAACTCCAATACAAATTTACAAGCGTTTAAGAGGTGAAACTGGAAGTAGTTCAGTGTTAGACCAAAAGTGGAGCATATGTTGCAAGTTCTAAAAATAGCATAACTTCATTTTTCTTACTCATCTGATTTGACATTGATTGTTAATTCCTTCCCCCGTTGGGACTTCCACACAATTCGTGTCATTGACCTCCCCTAAAGGCCAATTAAGATACATAATTAAAAATAAATATTTGTTCTTCATTGAAATTATTAGATTCTTCTACCTACCCGCTGAGTCACCCTTGGGATTGGTCCAAAGGATCCTAATCCTGGAGAACTTAAAATTTAGTTGTCTCAAGCTGGAGTTCCTTCCAGCTTTGATAAAATATTTTAAGGAAAAATTATACGACCCCTCCCTTCCAGGTCAACATATGCATAAATATGATGTTCAACATTTCTTTCAACATACCTGCAAAGTCATCCAGCCAAATGCAGTTGCTCCATGCTCGCCAGCAAAGTGAGCGTCGCCAATCACTGATGAAATCCAGAGTTCTTGCGAATCAACGTCAGCTCCCACAAAGTGATAGCCTGGCGGTGCTTGAACCATAGATTTCATTTCTGAGCCAATCCTGTCTTTATAAGCATTAGATGCCGTCATCCATGTTGCTTCTACTGCTCTTCGTGTCAAGGTTCCAGCAACAACTGTCTTGAGAAGAACTTGAATTCAATTGGTGTGTCAACTATAACCACCTTTTTTGGTTAAAAACAAGAAAAAGAAGAAGGAGGAAAAAAAAAGAAACTCAACATTTCTGGTAAAGAATCAAACTTGGTATTTGGTATTTTTTTGAAGAGTGAAAATAATCAAATATCAGTACAGTCCTCGTTAATGTCGCTAAAAACTCCAGTAATACCTTTTCAGAGGCAACACTATAGCATTGCCTATAGTAAAGGCGATACGACTCCAATGTTTTATTATTATTATTTTTTTCCGAGAGGCACTTCATATGGAAGATATCAGAGGGGGCTCATTCGATTGGAAATCGGAAGTTCTAGCGCCATTTTAAGAGTCAAAAGTAATCGTTGGGCAACTAGCGCCCCAAGCCCTTTTTCCCAAATACATCTGATATCAATTTTGAGAAAGACATTTTGTTAAAAATAGTTCAAAGATCATATAACAAAAATTCCGGTATCAACACAACCCCCAGGGCCCGGGAGCAAGCGTTGTAAGTTACACCCTAGGGGCATGTATAGCTCTTATGGAAGGAATGCTCGCATAAACTTCAGAAAGGGCTCATTTGATTGGGAATTGAAAGGTCTAAATCACTTTTTGAGAGTCAAAAGAGATCGGAGGGTGACCCGCCAAAGCCACTCACGCCCTTTTTTCCCAAATTTCATCCAATAAAAATTTTGAGATAGCCATTTTGTTAAAAATAGTTCAAAGATCATATAACTCTGGGGTCGAAACACCCCCCCCCGGATCACGGGGGCAAGCATTGTAAGTTATGGCCTGGGGGCATATATGGTTATTATGGAAGGGATGCTCGTATAAACCTCAGTCAGGGCTCATTTGACTGGAAATTGAAAGTTCTAGTTCACTTTTTAAGAGTCAAAGAGATCAGAGGGCAACTAGCCCCCCTCTAAACCCTTTTTTCCTCAATCCCATCCGATCAGAACTTTGAGATAGCCATTTTTTTAAAATAGTTCAAAGATCATGTAAAAAAAAACCTCCGCGGTCGACAAAACCCCCTAGGGCCCACGGGTAGACGTTGTAAGTTATGCCCTGGGGGCATATATGCTTCTTATGGAAGGGATGCTCGTAAAAACTTCAGAGTAGGCTCATTTGATTCGAAATTGAAAGTTTTAGTTCAGTTTTTGAGAGTTAAAAGAGTTAAGAGGGCAATTAGCCCTCCCCCCACACCATTTTCCCCAAAACGCATCCGATAAAATTTTGATAAATCCATTTTGCTCAAAATAGTTCAAAGATTAGATAAAAATAACTTAGGCGTCGACACAACCTCCCAGGGCCCTGGGACAGGAATTGTAAGTTACGCCCTTGGGGCATATATAGTTCTTATGAAAGAGATGCTCGTATAAACTTCAGAAAGGGCTCATTTGATTGGATATTGAAAGTTCGAGTTTACTTTTTAAGAGTCAAAAGAGATCCGAGGGCAACTATCCCCCCCCCCCCACGCCTTTTTCCCTCAAACCCATTCGAATAAAATTTTGAGATGGCCATTTTGTTAGAAATAGTTCAATGTTCAAATAAGAAAAACTCCGACGTCAAAACAATCACCCAGGGCCCGGGGCAGGCGTTCTAAGTTATGCCCTTGGGCATATATGGTTCTTATGGAAGGGATGCTCGCATAAACTTCATAGAGGGCTCATTTGCTTGGAAATTGAAAGTTCTAATTCACTTTTTAATAGTCAAGAAAGATCGGAGGGCAACTAGCCCCCCCACACCCTTTTTCCCCAAACCCATCCAATATAAGTTTCGATATTTTTTTTAAATAGTTCAAAAATTAGAAAACAAAAACTCCGGTGTTGACACAACCTCCAGGGCCCGGGTGACAGGCCTTGTAAGTCATGTCCTGGGGGGTATATGGTTCTTATGAAAGGGATGCTCGTATAAACTTCAGAGAGGGCTCATTTGAATAGATATTGAAAGTCCTAGTTCACTTTCCAAGAGTAAAAGAGATCCATGGGCAACAAGCCCAACCCCACACTCTTTTTCCCCCAAACCCATCCGATACAAATTTTGAGATAGAATTTTTTTTAAAAATAGTTCAAAGTTGAGACAAGAAAAAATTCTGTGTCGACACAACCGCCCAGGACCCGGGGGAAGGTGTTATCAGTTACGTTCTGGGGGCATATATGCTTCTTATGGAAGGATTGCTCGTATAAACTTCAGAAAGGGCTCATTTGATTGGAAATTGAACGTTCTAGTTCACTT